>NC_089204.1:15262992-15440689 GCF_963930695.1 Labrus bergylta | reverse complement strand
CCCCCATCACCAGATAGACTGAGACAAGGAGACAGAGAGAGAGAGAGGGAAGGGATGAAAACATTATCGCAGCCAATGACAGGTAAATAAATAGATTAACAACACACACGCAGACACTACCTCCCCTTTTACACACACACACACACACACAACCTCCCCATCTATCTCTCGCAGGTATCAGAGCTTGTATCTAGCCTGCTTGATAGTGTTGATCTAATTCCAACCTGTTGCAGCGTTCGTTTGTTTCACTGCCTCCGCAGATCTCACCAGTCTATCAATATCGCCCTCTTTTTTTTTTTTGGCTCCCTCTCTGACATCCACACCCCTCTCACTGTGTTTTACAACCTTTATTTACTGTGGGGATTGTTCTGAAGAGTCTGCTAACACCTTTTCAGCCATGTCCTGCTCCAGCAAAACTCCTCCTCTGTCCTCACTCTCTCTACTTATGCCTAAGATTTATTTATCCTGACAAGAGGTCTATTCTTATTTAACAGTCAATGTCTCTAAGTGATGGCACTTCATCTTTAACGATTGATTGAGTGGTTCATTTAAGGGTTCCAATACTTTAGATCTTCAAGGCTGGAAATACGCCGTAGCATCGTATAAAAGTTGTGGTAGAATGTCACCTCACACGTGATAAGTGAATCCTTTACGATGCATGACCAAAGCTCACACTCTACTGTCTGATTGTCAAGCACGACCCGAGTGCTCGCACTGTGCATGATAAACTTGCGATGGAGCATGGGGAATTGTCAATGAAGTTTCTGTTAAAAACGCCCACCGATGGGGCGCTGGTGGTGCAGTGGTGTGTGCGCCCCATATACGGAGGCTATGGTCCTCCAAGTGGGTGACCCAGGTTTGTGTACAACCTGTGGCTCCTTTCCCAACTAACTCTCTCCCTGATTTCTGACCTATCTCTCCAATAAAGGCCCAAAAAGCCTGAAAATAGAAGTAGAAATAATCAATTAAAAAAACTCCTACTGACCAGAGTTGAAGTCAGATCTATTTTGTGTATTTTGATTATATCAAATGCGAAGCTTGAATATAAACACCATCAAAAAAACTCTCTTGCTCTCTCAGATGAACACACACACTCAGCATCACCAACAACCACAAGCTAACTATCAAAATTTGAATCAAAAATATATTCCCTGGAGACTGGAGGTCCACAGCAGTTTCCTGCCAACGTTTCTCTCCATCATACCTTATTTGATAGGAGGGGGAAGTCACATCAAACAGGCATGCCTGCTGTTGCCATGGTGCTTTCATACACTGTATCCCAGTTTTGCTAACACAATCATGGAATATGCCATGAAGTTGGGGAATCAGCAAAACACTCTCACTATGTGTGTGTATGCAGTCATATGACCAAAATTTCAAACATGCTAGAAATTCATCAAACAGGTCGGGAGCAGTGGATCGGGCTGTGATCGCTATTTGTGCTTTTTTTTTATTTTATTTTTTTAATCACAACACATTAAACTATGCAAGATCGGAATTGGCAGTCTTAAATCACACAGTGTATCCCTGACTCAAAAACTAGAAGATATGGACTGTTGGTACTGGGTTTAGAACAATATTAAACAATGTTTATTATGATTTGATCTTCCACCATTATGTCTGAACAAGTCAAAATGGACATGCAACAAACTTTATCCTACGTCCCCCAGCACAAAGTCCTATGTTGATGTCAGATTGAGCTAAATTGTGAAAGTATGTTGACTGTCCGGAGAAAATCAAAGAATTTATATTCATTGTTATTGATGTTTAGTCTCAATACAAGACAAAATAAAGTTATAGGGGATGAAATTCCAGTTATCCAAAAGCAATTTGGCCTCCTTCATCAGGATAGGGTGTGTATCTATTTCAGATGTGTGTTTATAATCTGGCACCTGGAGGTCAGAGCAAATTATGAAAAAACCTACATAGGGTTGGGTCTCTGTGGATACAAACACTGCCACACACTTCTGGTGGAGTCTTTTCAAGTAGTTAATCTTATTCCTTCAACTGTTTTTGTTTCCATGACAGAAAGAGACAACTGGTGACACACAATCAGAAAGGCGATACATGGAGAACAAGACAGTGGTTGAACTGAGAGATGTTTCTCAATTTACAATCAATTATGATGTCTTTTGTTAGAAGTCGCTTTCACTCTCACTTCTTTTGTGCTTTTCAATTGATGGAAACTAGGTGTTTGTGCTTGCAGAGACGAGGCAAGAAGAAAGAACTGACGTCCAGAAAAAGAAAAGAGAGAACAGAGAGGAGTTTGCCTTTACAGCAGACCTGTTTTAAGTTTCCCCCCTCCTTCCCCTGGCCGAAAGGGAGTGTGAAAGAAAAGAGAAATTGAGAAAAGAAAGAGAAAGAATATGGGGAATAAGAGGGCCTGATTGGGTTTCTAACAAGTATTCAGGGGAGCAAAGTGTGCTTGCATTGTTCCCTTCTCACCCAGGGTAGGCTGTGAAAGAGAGCGACAACTTTGCTGCTCAATAGGGACAGAATGAAAGAATGAAAGAGAAAGGAGTGAGAGTGGGAAAACGTGAAAGCTGCATGAGGAGGAGGAGGAGGAGGAGGAGAGAAAGGAGGGAAGCTCTCAAGCTTGGATTTGTTTCATGGTTGATGTACGTCTTGACATTTGCTACAGTATTGTTGACCTCAGAGTCATGATTTATTTTTTCTACATGTTCTCTTATAGCTTGTCGAGTGCCGGTGATGTCATTCTGATGAGACACTGATGATAACTGAGGCAAGACCTGTTGCTTGAAGGTGAATCACACAGTATGTGCCGCTCAGGTAAGAGATTAGGTCGTCTTTGGTTATGTAATCTATCGTTTACTAACCACAGAAAAAAAAACTTGGAATCTAACTTAAATATAAAAGAAGAAAACCAATGGAGCTCAAGGGCACAGGGAAGGAAGAAATATAACTTGACAAAGATAAACTTGGTATTATAATCGAGTCAATTTGATTGTTTTCATTGATATAGTGATTGTTTTAATTCACAAATATGTATCCTTTTTTATTACAGGTCAGTTAAACCCAAGTTGTTAGAGACTGTTTTTTACTTCAAACAGGAACATTTTATTTTCTAACTTTTAAATGTGAAAGCATATTTAAAAAATCACTATCCATCTCAATCTCTGAGGAGAGGAGAGGATGGTTACGTTTTGTAATTGGGCACTAATTCTATTTCTCATGGTAATTTCTTACCATGAGAAAATCCAAATCCTGGTACTCATTTCAAAAATAATTAGAAAATTGGGTCCTCGGATAGCCTAGTGGTTATCGCAACATGTGCCCAATGTACAGAAGGCCTGGTCACAGCGGCCATTGGTTCATATCTGACTTTGACCCTTTGCTGAATATATTCTCCAATTATTTGAATGGTTTGGCAGCAGAGAGCAAGGATGTAAGATGCAGCTATACAAGATGTTGGCTCTCATAAGTGCTAACATCCCCTAGAATTTGAAGTAATATTTTTAAACATTCTAATTATAAATCATATTGATTTAGTTTGGTTAGTAACATTCAAAACTAGCCTTTAATAGCTTTTTAAGCCATTTATGTACATCTACTGATTAGAACAATGTTTTTCTACCACCAATATCTCATATCTAGTTTTCTCATTTCCATCAATTGAGTGACTAAAGCTTTTGGTCCAGTCTAAATGTCAGCGTGGCCTGCCCCAGGCCACTGAAGCTCCAGGCCCCTGCAGCCCCCCCCCCCCCCCCCCTTCAACTCCCTCTCAGTGACTGACAGCTATCTATCGTTGTCAATCATCAACACCCCTTCCCTCAGCCCCACCCCTTACGGTTGTGCTCAGGGAGCTTTGGCCCGGAGCTTGGTGCTTTACTATCAGATGGCATGACAAATGACTTCTCCTTGGCCTCATTACACACACACGGAAACACACACACACACACACACACACACAGACACACACACACACACACAGACACACACACACACACACACACACAGACAGGACAGAGGAGCATGTGGTCCAAATAAACACGCTCTAACCAGACAAATAAACATGTGGACACAGGTTGATCCACAGTCTAACACAGATACACAAATCCATTAATAATGGATCATTTCAAAGGTTTTAAATGTTCTGAATATTCACTTCTCTTCTTTTTTCCCCCTAACAACGCTCCAGTATTGATTGTCCTTATCTGTCATAATTCAGCTGAGTCTGAGCTCATTGCAATCACTCTTCACAGATAGACTGTGAAAGGAGGCGGGGGGGCATATCTATCAACTAGCCATGAAAAGCAGAGATGGTTGTCTTTCTTACACATTTCCATTTCTGCTGCACATTCAATAGATTCTATACATTCTAAGAACTACTTCTGAAGCAGCTCTCCACAGCATTGTGGGTGAATAACAAGTCTCTTTTCATCACCTTGTTCTATTCTGCGCTTCACACATTTTGATTTTCCTATTAAGACATTTTATTTATTTCTTTGCTGCTCTTTCATGTTTCTTTCTTCATTCTTCGGTTTGTTCTTCGGGGTCTTCAACCTGCTACACTTTGCTGCCCAAGCCGAGCCCGCGGTGAGTGGTTTCTGTTTTCTTACAGGTAATATCATGAGCTCTCTCTTCTCCTGTTCAACAGCTTCAGGGTGCGACATGAACCCACACAATAAATTAACTCTCCTTCCTTTCACCTGAACCCACTAAGCTTTTACAATCACAGTCACATTCAACACCAAATATGATTCATGTACAATGACTGAACTGCACTGTTCTCACTGACGTCACATCTAACATAAGCCGTTTTCACATATATACTCTGGATATTCTCCTGACCTGGCTGTTCACATATGCACCTCACAGCAGGAGACTATTCCTGTCAGATGGGGGGGGGGGGGGGGGGGGGTCTCCTGAAGTAAGACATGATGTGAAATAAAGACACAGAAGTAGCGGACGAAGCAACAGTGTCTACTACACGACGCCATAATGACAATATTTCCCTTTATATCAACGGTACGTGTAGTTTGACAGATTCACAATTTCAACGGAAGAGCAGAGAACAACATACTGGTGAACAGAAAACGTAATGCAGCCGTTTAATGAAGTGTGCGGTGATCGTAGCGGTCGCATGCAGACACTATGCATCGTGCATCGGTCACAGTATATAAACATCACTCCCCTCTCCCGTTGGGCTTGGAGAATATCCTGCCGTGTTCTCACATCAGCTTACTTGGACTTGCTGCTGAAAACATACTAGGTGTCTGGCAGGAGAAACTCTGGGTCAAGTCCGAGTGAAAAATTTGGCCTTTTGCGTTCACACACAGAAGCTCCTCCCGGAAATATCCGGAGTTTTGCGGGAGTCTTCTGCAAATGTGTAAGCCCTAATATAGTATTTATTGATTCATCTAAGAACTATTTCAAAGATGAACACACGAGCCCTTTTCATTATGCAACGTATTTCTCAACAGCACTGTGACAAAGCTTTCGTCAAAGTATTGGTGTCTTAGTCTGTGAGTTCACTTTGCATTACGGTGTTGCGGAGGCAGGGCGTGCTGAGAAACAGTGGGAGCTCCACATACACAAACACTCAGACACGCACACACAAACAGCGCTGTTCACCCCCAGCTGGCTCCGCTGATCCCATCTTGCCCCTTTCTACTACCTCAGAAGGTGGAACAGAGGTGGGATCACTTCGTCCCCCCCATTACGCCTGCGTGACATTCATAGTGTAGGCGAGACGTCACAGAGGCTTAAATGTCTGGCCTTCGGCGGGCGGTCTGAAAAGGGCTACTGTCAATGTCAAACTCATTTTAACCTTGGAGTACATAACAGTTATCAATAACAAAGTGTGGGTCCTATGTTTTTCTCAATCTATCAAAATGATCAGTCACAGTAATTGTTTCACTTTATAAACTGATATCATTAAATGTTGGGCTTATCACTTAAGGGGAATGGTGGTAAAGGCATTTTTATTTATTTCCTTACCTGTAGTGAATTGTGGCTGCTTATCAATAGAAAGCTTTATATTTTTGTATTACTTTGTCCATGTAAAACAAACACTAGGGACAGGAGTTAAAAAGCAACAGCTTTGTAAATTACATCAGGTTTATAACTCTGTGTCATAACCAAGTCAAACTTGTAATGACCCATTTTCAGGGCTTTTGGTGTTGCCAGGAGTTTTTCTTATGAGCTAAGGATATTTCTGCCTCAACATTTTTGAGGCCCTGGTCATTGTTTACAGTACAAGTACAAACTTGAGTCACAGCAATAGAGTGTGGTTGGAGTTACAATCTCAACACTCTTTTGGAGATCTGTGTTTTTGGAGTTCATCAAATGCTGTATCATCACTGTTCCATGGCCAATGGGTTTCCAGACTGTATCTCAGCTAATCGGTTTCGCCTCTCTTACTCTCTAGCACACAACCAAAGCCTGCTGACATATGTTTGGAAGGTATGTGCAAGGCCACCCATAAGGGGGGATAAGGGGGAAAGCTTTCTGGGGCCCAGTCACATGGGGAGGGCCCATGGAAAAAACATGGCTCTTCCTAATTTTAAGCAACAATGACCACATTTTTTTGTTGTTTTTTGAGGGGGCATTTTCTGCCTTTATTGGAGACACAGGACAGTTGATAGTCAGAAATCAGGGAGAGAAAGAGTGGGGAATGACATGCCGCAAAGGAGCCACAGGTTGGAATCTAACCTGGGCTGCCCGCTTGGATGACCATAGCCTACATACATAACCACTGCGCCACCAGCGCCCCATGACCACATTTGAATTAATTTACACCTAAATACTCACCATTACCTTTTATAGCAACATAACTAAATGTTATTTATTGTTGCCTCAGTTAAATGTAGCCTGTTTCCACATTTCTTGTGTACTTTGTGATGTTTATCTGTGAAAGGTGATATACAAATAAACTTACTTACTTACATGTAAACCCCCACTTCTTAAAATCATATGAGCCTTTTATTTTGTAATGTTACCAACGTAAGCGGGCCCAGTGAGCTGAACTGTTAAGCCACTTATGTCACACCTAGTATAACCATTCCAGGACCTGCACAAAGTGAGTATGCCAAGAAAAGGAGGGCTGGCTCTGGCATTTGACCCCATAATAAAAGTGTTAACAAACTTATTTCAGTCAACTCCAAAGGCTGATGGGAGCCAGGCAGAGAAAGCTAATGTTAGCCAGGAGGCTAGCACTTACAGTACTGATCGAATGTGCATACGTTGATTTAAATCATACCCTGGAAGGGCCCATTCACTGGACTTTTCAGAGGCCCAGAAATTTCTGCGGGTGGGCCTGGATATGTGCAGATGTGTTTTTACAGACATGTGACAAAGTGAAATTGCATAGTCTAGTCAAATTACTTAAAAACGTATAATTATATACTTACGGTAAACTGTTCTATAACAAATGTTAGCTAAAACATCAAACATGAAGTACAACCCACAGCAGCTTGGGGTGTTCTAGTCATGAAGCAGGGTTACATTTTACTAAGAGATGCATTCACATGTTTGCTTGTAATCTGTTATTTCTCTGGTTTGCTGACTAGCTGTGCATACATTAGAACCTCAGTTTTTACACGTAGTACCAAGACTCTTTTGGACAAACATTAAAAAATGTCACAAACCCTTGAAGGACATTGTCAGATCTGATAGTATTTTATACACCCAAAAGAATCGGACTCTACATAATACTTTTTTCCTTAGCGTTAACACCTTGTGTGGCATATTCTCAATGTTTACATATATATATATATATATTGTTGAAGGCCACATGAGCACTGTTAGCTGATATTCATCCGTGTCTCTTCCATGCTCTGCAAAGGCTCAGCTCGCTTGGCCAAATGTACATCAGAAGCTGCTGTAGATCTTTACAGAGAAGGTGGTTGCAGCACACTGCAACATTGCAGCAACTATTCACCAGGTATCGCCTTCTACGGCATATTCCCATATTTCTTATATCTAACCAATTTCTTCAGGGCTACTTGAGCACCTGGAGGGGGGAGAGGGGCAGTTAGCAGATATGGGATTGGGTCTCTGCCTCCACTGTGGTTATTGTCAACAGGGTAGCATTCATGCCTAACAGGGCCACCAGAGGTTATCGCTGAGCCAGAGTGTGTATGAGAAGAGGAAATCAAGCTGCAGGAACCCGACGCATATCGTTCTGTGTAGCCCTCAGGCCAAGGAGGGGACAGGGGACAGTGTGTGTGTGTGTGTGTGTGTGTGTGTGTGTGTGTGTGTGTGTGTGTGTGTGTGTGTGTGTGTGTGTGTGTGTGTGTGTGTGTGTGAGAGTGTGTAGTGAAAGATTGAAAGGGAATCAGCAGTGTGTATTTGTGTACGGAAGAGGTAAATGTGAAAGCCAAGAGCTAGAGGGAAAATAGGGATGTGTGCGAATGTTCACCTCCAACAGTGATTGTGCAGATATGATGGGACAGGGCAAAGGGGGAAATAAGGTGTGAATAGGTATTTCTGTTTAGCTTTAGAATTGAGTGCGTATGTTGGTTGTAATTTGTTAGGATTAGAGGGAAATGAAACCAAAGACTGTGATACTCCTCCCACATGTATTATAGTTCTTAGGGGAGAACGGGCAATTGAACCGGTTTCTGGTTTTATTGCCACATCCAAAAAAACTGCAGAACCATTGAGATACAACAGGTGACTTTGATCTGTTCTTTCAGTTGTCACATATTTGATTGAGACCAAACATCTGCCCCCATGTGCAGGGGCTGTTGCAACATATCAAAATACATTACAAAGAATATAGATAAAGATAAGATTATTAATGGATTCATAATTTCAGTTTGATTAAAACAGCCCGTAAGAGTGAAATGGCTGAACCTTCCAAAGATTTCCAGCATGTTTTACCATCTATTCAATTTAATGTTTTCCCTTTGGTGCTGGATTGAGGGAATTTAGTGGTTGTTGACAATTTTTACGTCCCAAGTCACGAAACTGATTGTTATGATACGAGAAGACCATTCCACCACACCGTTGTCGCGCACCACTCCTATTATAGGTAGCCTACTAATCGAGAATAATGATTTGATAAAAAATTTAAAATGGCACTGGCGTTGACGGCCCTTTGTCTTTTAGTGGAAAGAGAAAAGAAGAGGTGGAGGCGACAAATAAGGAGAAACCGCACTAATGGGTGAAAGCATGGATACTACAGCGGCAAGCTCATGGGGCTTTCTCAAACCTGTCTCTAGAGCTGGAGATAAATGAAACCTCCAAACAGCCAATCAGAGAGATTCAACTTATCGACGCCGATTCAACATGTCAAATCAGCCGAAAAAAAAAGGCAGACGGGGGCGGACGTTTAGCGACGGAGCCGGACACAACGCAAAAACTGGGGCGACGACCCCTCACCGACAGTCCAACTAGGACCGTCGGCCGACGATTTCCTTTGTGTGTCAGGGCCTTAAAGGGTACAAAATAGCACATGATTAATGAGATTTATAAAATGTATTATATTAATTTCTGAGTTTAATTACATCGTCATTGAATGTTAACAGTGACAGCCTTAAAAACAACAATTCATAATCTCATGAAGATGATGTGAGCGAGGCAAAAACTCCTTGTGATGTTATTCGGACTTTTGGAGAAGTCCCAGCAGTTATGATACCATCTCACCTCAGCCAAGTGACTAAGTTATGTTCTGGGTACAAATGGCGGCATCAACACATCACAGCACGGGGAGTGTCCAAGGAACCCTTTGATTGTAAATGCTGGCTGTAGTGCATATTGTGTGCAGAAGCAATTCTCTGGCTTCATGTGTGTTTCCAGCACACGCCTCAAACACACATACATACAATGTGGAAGGATTAATGGCAGAACTCTACATAAGGCCAAATGGTGAGCTGGATGGGAGGGAGCTAAGTGGTGTGAAGGGCCCAGCGGTGGCTGCCTCTTACCTTTTTGTTGTTTTCTTTAATATCCTGAGGATTGAGCGACTTGTAGTCTCTGCAAGAACAGTTGGGAGGGTCGGAGGGGAGGCAGGAGGGGAAAAAGAGAGAGAGAAATAGAGATAGTGGAGAAAGAGTTGTGTTTAAATATGCATCACATGTAAAGGCATTAGAACTGTAACATGCAATTTCATAGCAGTGCAATCAACAGAACTAATAGAGTGGAAAATATGAAAAAAATATCACACTGGAGTGCAGAATAAACACACACACACACACACACATGCACAAACATATACAGACATGTACACACACAGCAGAGCACAGCACAGCTCTGATAAATTATCTTTATGGGAGCTCTCTTGATTGGGCTGCAGGTTTTCTAAATGTTGAGGGTTAAATTAAATACTAAACATTTAAGGAATCTCACAACAGAGTGCATTTATAAAAGTGTTTAAAAATAACATTTAAAAATAGAAGGCCAGCTATATCATGGACGGCAGAAAATCAAATAAGACTCCCTTGTCTTAATTCTAACCCTAACACTGAAAAAGACAAAGACAATTTAAGCAAGTGTGTTTCTTACATTGTGTCGGGTCTGAAGTGGTGCAGCAGGGCACAGAAGGCCAGTCCGTTCCTCCAGGAGGTGGTGAAGTTGGTGATCTTCACCCCGCGGTAGTTCTTGGTGACCTCGCGGCACCAGGCCAACAGTGACTGGCTGGCGTTGGGCTTCCCTCCCAGAACTGGGCTGGGGACGGGGCTAGGCTGCAGGAGGAGAGGAGGAAGATAAAGTAATAACGCTTATTACAGGGGATGGAAAAGAACATAGTGGAAGTATCGAGAAAAGAGGAGAAAAAATGATCTTTAGTTTGAAGGACTTGTTATTACTGATTGATGAGTGCCAGGACACTCTTAAAAAAGAGTGAAGAGGAAACTCAGCAGGTTTATTTTCCAGGTTGAATAAAGGTTAAATAAATGACGTAAAATAAGTGGGTTTATGGTCAAGTGTCTTATGGTTATTTTAGAGTTTACCTACATCGTCATCCCCTTTCCTTTACATTAAAGCTGTTTTTATTATAAATGTACTTCTAAATAAAATGCTTTACTTGGAAACCTCCTCCGGACCAATTAGCTTGCTTTACTAACATACAATGAGCCCGCACATGCACGTACGCACACACAGCATAATGAAGGGTCATGCACAAAGCAGTGTATGACCGTGGATAATGTAAACATCTTATTAATTAGCTCCGCCTTTGAAGTCTTATCTGGGTTGAAAGCTTTCACCATTAGGAGCCTTTCCTCTCCCAGACTCAAAATCCCACAAATCCTTGGTGGCGTGGAGACACTGGTCCTCCTCTTGACAGCCAGCAGAACCAATGCTACTCTGATTATTCAGCTGGCTATTCACTAATCTGGTTATGCTGCGATAGATATGGGCTAATTCTTTCAGATTGCTTTGGAGGGAAACTGCAAAAATGTCACTGAGATTTGATTAAATTCATTAGAGGCTAGTGATCAAGAAGACTATGAAATGTGTTAAAAATCCAAGAATATATTACAATTATATGCCATAATAGGACATTATCATATAACTAATAAGGCAGACTTCCTTTATTAGATGACTCAATATGTTTCAGCAGGACAGCATCATGCTCAATTGAACTTTTAAACGCTTTTGTATTAAAAAAAAAAAAAAAAAAAAAAAAATCAGATGACTTTTAATTTGCAGGATCAATATATACAAATATACAAAGCTATTTTAGTACATTACCAAAATGACAACTAATCTGCTTTACCGACCCATGTTTAAGACATTCTGTTTAGGTAATATGACTTTACATACCACCATACTTCTGATGTCAGGCCCTTTGGTTGAGCTGTCATGTCAACACTCTTTTGATTGTTTACTGTCTAAAACAAAAAAAAAAAGCACAGTCTGCAGCAGCAATATGCAAATTTCAACCTTGACACTCTTGTCAAAGCTTGATGTCTGATCTCAATGCATGTGAAGTTTTGACAAGCCAAACCTTTGCTTAACCTTTACTGGTGAATGAGGACATTTCACAACCTGATATTGACCACAATAACACGTTTATCCAGTTTTTAAGACACACAGTGAAGGCCTGGAGAAAACACAGTTCACTACAGTGTGACTGATTATCTGGCATTGGAACAAGGCTTGCGGTGGCCGACCGACCCCCTCTGTTGTTGACTCTCTGCTACTGCATGAACAGGAGAGCAACAGAACTGATGCGGGCCAAGACAAATTTGTCATTACAAATTTAGGAAGCGGTGTTTGAGTGATGGTGGGCTGAATTGTTGCATGTTTAAACCTTCTGAAGAAACCAAGACAGGAAGTTATTCCGGGGATCGGTAAAGGGAATTAAGATGTTATATTTGAAATATAAATATAGGCGGGTGCTGAGACCTAGAAGTGCAGAATGACATTTCTCTAATCTAATTTAAACCTAATTCACAAGACTTTAGGATCAAATGTAACATTGAATTATTTTAAGTTTGTCACTCCATAAGATATTTCTTTGTCTTTGCTGTTGACAGACATTACAACACTCAAAAAGGGAGAGGGTAATGTCAACAAGCATGAACAAAGATTGATGTTATAGCACAATTTGTCGGTGAGCTGTAGTCTCTGGATGTCTCTGGCTCTTCTATTGTTGTGGTTGAACCTGTGACCATGAAGCCTGGAGCCTGCTGAGATGCCACAAGGGCCAAATCAGATGAAAGGGACTGCAGGCCATTTCTAATAGCAACTCCTAACCTTTGTGCAAGTGTGTGTGTGTGTGTGTGTGTGTGTGTGTGTGTGTGTGTGTGCATCTGTGTGAGTAATGCAGCTGCCCCTACAGCAGTCTCAGTTCAGGGAAAACGGTAGCAGGAGCCTTAGGGGCGGACACTTGACATTTCCGGCTTTAAAAGAGGGGCCTTAACCTTTCCCTGCAGCTTCTCCAGACATGTTTTTAGGCAGCTTCGACAATGCCTGCGTGCCACTCAAACAAATGGAAGGAAAACAAAGAAGAGAAAGAGAGATAAAGAGTGAGGAAGTCAATAACGGTTAGAACCTTGTTGCAAATACTGTATGAGAAGAAGAAGAGTGTATAAAAACAAATAACTTTGTTGTTTCCCAGTCAAATAATTAACTTCAACTAACAGGAACATCTAAAGTGACATGGTAAGTCAGCCTATAAGACTTAAAAAAAACATAAAAACACATTCTTCTTAACCAACTGATCTAAACTTGTTTCTCCACTTCTTCTGTCATCTTCTGCTTTTGGCACCATGTTAGTGTGTCTTTAAAAGTGACTGTTTGTGTGTATGTGTTAGTAGAGTTTCAGTGTGGAGTGGTCTTCCTCCAGGCCTTCCCTTTCTGCATTTTCAAGTGATGGTTGAAAGTAGCTGTCTAATTTGAGCGCCCTAATTACCTTGGATTAGAGACCAGGTGCTATTAAAGCAATTAGACACACAGCACACTCCAGTGCCGCAGACCCTGCACCCTCGCCAGCGGAGAACACACACACACACACTTACACACACACACACACACACACCTGTGTAACACATTGGGTGGGAAAAAGTCATATTAGCATGTGGGACACAGAGTTTATGGCTAATTTCCCATAAACTTCGACACAACTCGTGGAAAACAACCCTCTGAGCCAACAGAAAACAATCGCATAAAACACAAATTTCATTGCGACTTTAATAAATCAAACATGATTCTGAGTAGTTAATCGCCAAATAACAAAGTGGTAGTGGGTTCACAAACCTTAAAGCAAGGAAAAGAAACCTGCGTTAATAATTCTCTTCATCACTCCCGATAAACCAGATTTGAAGCAATATGGGCTTCATCCAACTACAGCAGCGCATGACAAGCAGTGACCCTCCGTACATCACAACCAAAACTGATGTAAGTTACTCAATCGGCGGCCGAGACCGTTCCACTTCCAGACAAAGGTTTACAAATGCATCTACACTCTCCAGCTCCGACATCCATCACGTATTGAACTAATAGCAAATCTGCTCTTACAGAAAGTGGCTGCTTTTCCTTAAGACACCCAACACTGGGGGAGTGAAATTTTCATGAGGAACAGAAATGCACCCTGACTTATCAAACAGTCGGCTGTCTTGCCTTAAGGAAGGTGTGCACATGTATGTGTAATGTGTGTGTGTGTTTGTCTTTTATCTGTCTGTGTGAATGTTACTAGATGTGTGTCTGTTACACTGACACAGCCATGTAGCTTGCTGAGCTCGAGGGTAGGATTAGCGGGGAGCATTGCCTCGGACTACAAACATTCCATATTAAAAAATGAAAATGCAACATTCATTACTATCTGTGGCACATAACCTCCCCTCTTCCTCCTCCTCTGCTACTATTATACACAGGGCTAACAGCCTGGGCTAAAAATACAAGCCACTGACAAGAGATTCCATTATTCCTGATGCCTCAGTGTCAACAACATACATCCGACGGGGCAAAGAAAGGGGGGAAAAAAATGGAAGAAGGGAAAAACGATGTGAGAGAGAAAGAAGGGGGTTAAGCTCACTACAATGCCTGAATGACAAGATAGGAAAAACCTGGGAATGGAAGAGACCAGGATCCTGTTGGTGTCAGGAGGAGGATTTCTTTTTTCTTGTGTGTCAGTAATGTGTTTTTGGAAAGGCGGGATGTGATTCAAGACATGAGTACAGCAGATAAACCATGATATGAATTACAAAATTGTCCAAGGTCCCTATAAAGTCTTAAACAAAGACGTAAGCTGTATACTGCTGTTTTTAGATTTGGACAATGCCCTTAGATCTTCTATTCTGTAGGAGTCCAAAAAACGTTTATAAAAGCTTTTAGAGCATCTTGGCAAACATTGCCTTGCTTGTGTGCGCGGGAGAACACTTAACTCACTAAACGCCCAAGCAAAAATAATTTTACATGGCATGGATGAGGTAGGGGAAAGATATGAAGTGTAAAACATATTAAGAAGGATTCACACTCCTGGCTTAAACATGGATTATAATACTAACAATTTCTTCTTCACTTTTTGGACACAAGTGGAAGGCAATGCCTCGGATTATTTTTCTCCTGAAAAGTTGATAAAGTGTTATGAAATGTTGTTGTACTTTTTGTAAAATGAAAGCCAATAACTCAATAGTACGTCTTGATTAGTAAGAGAGACTCCTCACTGTTGTCGATAACTGCAAAAAGTGGTAAATATCTGACAAAAAGTCACTTGTAGTCTTATTAATGAAGGACAAAAGTAAACAAAGTGAAAGCATTACACATGATTCATTACTTAGAGTATAGAAGCCATTACTACTATCGGCCTTTCAGAGTCATAAAAAAGATACAAGTGAAATGCCTTAAGTGGCAGCTTTGTCTCTCCCTCTGGGGCAAAACGCTTCAATGGAAACTTAACTGGCCTCGACCCAATGACATAAACCCACAACTCTG
Source organism: Labrus bergylta (assembly GCF_963930695.1). NCBI lineage: Eukaryota > Metazoa > Chordata > Actinopteri > Labriformes > Labridae > Labrus > Labrus bergylta. The sequence continues at coordinate 15,425,344 of NC_089204.1, read as the reverse complement.
TGGAGAGAAAAGAGCTTCCGTGTCTTTCCAATCTTACTTTCATGGCTTCAAAGCAGTGTCAGAGAGTGTCAGATTTGAGGAGGTGTTGAATCTCATACTCTTTAAAACTTGTAATCCGCTCAAGGAGCCTACGGCAAAAAAAAGAAGAAGAAAAAAGACCAAGCACACACACATCCACACATATTGCAAAGCATGAAAACATACAGAGTCAATTCAAATGACAACAAGGTCTAAAGTATATAGTTTAACTTCATATGTATATTCACTTCTATTCTTTGGAAAAACATTGTGCATTGGAAGCATTTAGTTCAGGCAAACACTTAGACACCTAGTTTAGTTCAGCTCTTTTTCAAGATGTACACATGTACACACACACACACACACTTGAGAAACATTAATACCTGTTCACATTTAAGAGGATAAAGGTTAGTGCACTTAAGTGGCCTGTCCAGCCTGCTACTGAAAGCGCTCATCTGATTGGCTTGGCTCTGACTACCAACGTTCTCAATTATTTAATTGCACCTTCAATCAAAACAAGCAATTTGTTTAATCTCGGCATTCTGTGACCGACGTCTTCACATTAGGAAAAGACAGAGCGAAAAAGAAAGAGGAATGATCGCCCAGCGTCATCTAAACCATGAAATTATGCTTCGGATTTCAAATGTCGCCTGCACAAGAGCGGAGCAAAGTCCAATCAAAAGTTCAATTATGGAAATGGAATATGGAGTGGATGGAACAATAGGGAAAGATGGAGGGGAGGGGGATACAAAAGGCTGGAACAGGAGGGGAGAGTAAATGTAGCGTGAAAAATAACACACATTAACATACAAAGGAAATATCGCATTACTGTTGTAATCGCACTGAGGAGGGGCTTCATCCAAAGAGAGCCGTGAGAGATGGCGTGTGTGGCGTATGCACGTGTGCATGTAGACACCGTTATGTTAAATCAGGCTTTATTTGGTGTGTGTGAACAGTTGAGGAATAATAACCCTTTACACTCGGATAGCTCACGGGGAGGTAAAACATATAAAAGACAGCTTCCTTGAGCAAGGCGCGCAGATGCTTTGCCACCTTGTCAGATGAAATAGGACTGCATGTTCCATGTTGTTTCACAAATGTTTATGCTAAGGCTATGTGCAATAACACAAAGTATGAAAATATGTAAATACATTCATTATGATAGTGTTTGGAGGTTGCTAGTGATTCGCTCCGAAGAAAATACACTTCCCATCTAGCAGTGAACCGGCAGGCCAAGACAGAGGGCCTTGCAGCAGTTGGCTACTGAGATGTAAAATGCAAAAATCAGGGAAAAAGCGGTTCCCTTTTCCAGTACTGTTTTGCTTCCAAGGCCTATTCTGCTCCAAAGGCATAACCATGCAAAGCAGAAAAATAAAACAGGCGAGGACAGAAAAAGGCTTTGAAATTGAAATAAAAAGCATTCAATGGAAATAAAATCACGAATAAACACAGTTTGGAGGAGGAGGCAGACAAACGAGTGACTGTGCCAACTTGCAGTGTGCCCACCCGCCCGCTTGCTCGCCTAACGTGTAACACAGGGGTATAATGCGGTGTAAGCACTGGCTTTAGCTTGTCATGGAAACAGCAGTAGCATTACCCACACTCACGCCTTTGCAAATTGGCTTTGGCTGAGGGGGAAAAAAAAAAAAAAAGAGACATGCACGCAGGGTGGATAGGGTTGGGATTGAATGTTTGTGCCTGTGTGTGCGGTAATGCGGTACGGAAGCCGTGATCTAGATAGGAACTAAGCTAGACAACATCAATGACAGTATTGATGGTGAAAATATATCCATCTTTGCCTTGCGTACGTTTACACGGAACCACCTGACATTACAAACAACTATCAGGCCAAACTCTTCTCCTCATATACCACTAACATCATGAAAGGTCAACAATGAATTTAAAACTTCTATTATCACTAGTCTATTCCCTGACAGTATTTTTGTATCACACCCAAGCCAAGTTCCTGTTATGACACATAACTAAAATGCAGTGCCAATATTCTGCAACTTTTTTTTATGTGTTGACTTGGTCTGTTACCAGCTTCCAAATCAGTGAACTTCAGGAGAATTTGTTTTTCCTGTGGTGTCACTATGATGTAATCATGACAGCAAATAAAACATGTCTTAATTTCACGTCTGTGTCTTTTAAACAGAGAGAACTGACACGCTTCAACAGTTGAGTTTGGCTCAAAATTTAGAAAAAAAATTAAATAGAATCACTACTTTGGCTATATACTGTATAAAAATCATTGGATGTTTAACATTTTAACATCAATAGCTGTTGCTTTACAAAACCAGTATAAGTCAAGTTGAACTGTGTTTGACTTTCAGATATGTTGTACAGAAAAAGAGTGAAAATGTTGGATGGGTACAGTATAATAGTTACATAAAAAAGTTGCTGGTCCAGATCTGTGTTGCATCTTATGCCCCCTGCCCCCCCCCCCCCTCTGTTTCCTGACTTGTCTCATCACTTCCTGTAAACACAAAATACCCCCCCAAAAAAGTATATTTGAAGACCTTCATTTTCTAGAATCCTGAAATAGACTCTTAAAGTCACCCTTCTCTTTGCTCTTCCTCTCATCTTCCTCAGATAAATAAATAAGCTTTGGGAGAAGGAGGAGACGGGGTGGGGGTGGCTCTTATAAATCTATAACGTATTAATCTCCTTTAACTGCCATGTTCAACAAACAAATTAGTGGTGCAATGGATTCAGAGATCAGCAGCACTGATAATGCAGCCATTTATCAATTAATCTAAGCCTTGGAAAGGAAAACTCATTAAGGAGGCCACTTTAGGAATTATGTTCCGCAGGTAAGGAGAGTGAGTGTGTGTGTGTGTGTGCGTATGTGAGGGGGGTCTTGACACAGCAGTTGTGCACCACCCCCCTCCCCCTCCCCACCCCCCACTACAGACTGCCATTGTCCAGTGCAGCGTGGGCCCCAAAGTGATGAGAGGGGTGATAGCACAGCCAATTAAAATGAACATAATTACAAAGTCACCCCTTTGACTCCTGATCAGAATACACATGCATCAACACACACATGCAGACGGAGGAAGGGTGTGGTGGGAGGAACGCCACAAACGGACAGAGACCATGAAGAAGAGAATGACAAGAGCATCCAGAGTATAGGAGGAAGTATCGATAAGTAAGGAGATAAAAAGGAGGGAGAGTGAATGTGAACACAGGTGAGGCATTAGTTAAAGTAGTTTTTTAAGATCAGTCATGCAGGAACACGTTTTTATCTTCATATCTAATTTACTGGTGAATCAGATTTGGGTGTGTGTGAGTTACTGACAGGGGTTGACCATCAGAACCAACACATCCTAACTTGCAAGTCTTCTTATAACACTCCATTGCTGCACCATTCCATGGCATCTGGTGTTTAGTAAGTAATGTTAATAAATCCGGAAGACATTGAGTGACCATATTTTTCAGGCACTACATAGTTGGATTCACTGTGGACTACTTGTGGATCAAAGGTATGATCCACTCTTTTCCAATAGATGGACTTCCTATTCTTAAATTTAAACACCAAAATAGAAACTGGGCGAAAATAAGCTGTGCTCATTAGGTTTCTCTTTAGCAGTACGTTTAGAGAAATGGCTGCCTGAAATGCCTTTGATTTCAAGGAGCAGCAACCAACTTCAGCTGAAAACTGGGGTCACAACTGCTGCTTTCCAACCAAGATGAAGAAATGAAGAGACATGCCATATGTATTCATGTTCTGAATGCATTTTGACCAACATAGGACTGCATGATTAAACTTTTTTGAAGAAAGAAAACTGAGCTCCTTTGAGAATGCTCAATTAAAAGCTAAGGGAATGATCCCACTCCGAGATCAACCAGATAAGCACCAAAAAACGCCACTTAGTATTTCCTATAACACCCGAGAGCACACACCTGCATACCGTAACAGTCCAACAGCAGGGGTGCTGGAGGGCTTTATACAGAGGCAATTAAAGCCTTATCATTTCTATACTCGCTCTCCTCTCCTCAAACACAGGCACAGGTGCACACACACACACACACACATTCTGAAAAACAAATCACACAGACTAATTCATACGGTACTTCTAAGGTACTTTTTAAATTATGGAGAACGGTTGGTTTAATTCAATTAAAATGTAGTGGGGGCCACTTAAGGATGACGGGAGGAAGGTATGGCATGACTAAGTGAGCGCGGTTTTCAACAATGTGTGGGGGGTCTTAGACGTCTTGGGGCTTGAAGGAGTTTTCAAGTGCATGGACTTCTATCTCCTCACCCGAAGCCCCCTTAAACTTCACCCCAAAACCCTGGATCCTTCTGAGTTTAAGCTGCCACACACCTGGAGGACTGGGGCAGATTAAGACCAGATTAAGATAAAGTTACCCCTTCTTCAGCCGCTATGTCATTCAAACCCCTGGTCTCTCTGACCACTGGATAGAGGACACACAAGACAAAAAGGTTTGGTTCATTCATATATGAAGACACAGGCACGCACACACAAAGGACTTTCTGGTCATCCTCATAAGCCCTATTAGCTGGTTATAGAGCCTCTCATAGCAGACATCAATCATGGAGGGATTAGTCAATTCCCTCTCCAAATGAGCGGCGAAGGAAACTTCCCTTCAACTCTAAAGCAGGTCTCTCTCTTTCAGAGATTACACAGCGATTTGTTTTCATTTTGTTCCATCTTCATCGTTTTCTGTTTGACTTGCTTTTCATTTCTCTCTCCTGTGCTCTGCGTCTCCCTCGTTCTCTCCTGCTTGCAGCTTGTGAGGTAATCCTTGGCAGATAAAACTAAGGAGGACTTACCAAAGGCAGATTACAAGAGGCGCTTTGCGGAAGGCCCTTTTACACCAGTCGGCGCGGGTATTGAGGAGAGCAAGCTCTTCGCAGTGCTTAACTTGTGAACTCGACATGCACCCAACAGAGGAAGAGGTGGAAAAATGATAGCAGCATTACAGTAACTGGATCAAAGTATATCCCCCACAACACACATAAGATGCACACATTACTCATGCCTGTTCTTTCATGGAAACTGCACATAAAACAGAATTTAAAACAGTCCCTGAACTTGATAACATTTCAATTTTCTCCAACGTTCCCTATTCCCTGAGTCCCAGAATTAATTGAAACAAACACTTGATTATCATTTAGTCATGTCAATTTAATACTCAAAAACGGACCCTTAGGGCGCGGTCACACTAGCCATCTGTACCGTGCCGTACTCAAGCACGATTGGCCCCCCGCTGCGCCATTCCCACGCTGGCTGGCACGGCCCGCGGTCACACTACACAGGACTATCCGTGCTTAAGCACGATTACCTCTTGTACATAACGTCGTTATACAACGCATGCATGCATTATGTTATTATGACAAACAAGCGAAGAGAGAGAGAGAGAGAGAAGCACGGAGCGGTCAAACTGGCCAAAACGAACTGGACTTTAGGGTTGAAGCGTGCTTGGGCACGGTACGGATGGCCAGTGTGACTGCACCCTTACACAACTTGACCCTTGTAGTATTATCTTAACATTCCCTTAAACAGAATCAACAGTTGAAATTGTTCAGTATTCTTATAACCCCCCGACCAGACTTGATGACAGCGATGCCCTGCAGCATGAAACAACAACAGGAAGCCCAATGATCGGACCTAAACTGCATGTCAGAAGAAACTGGGTCTCCTCTCTCCCACAAGATCCAATGACAGACCACTCAGAGACTGCAAAGAGTTGGGGAGGGGTCCACACTGGGAAAAGGCAAGACATAGAGAGGTACTGACTTAGCCTATTTCCTCTCAAGGATTATTCTTCTAATATTACACAGCTTATGGAGAGGCCAATGTGGCCAAGGGGAGTAACTGAGTGTTCGATGCCTCGGTCTTAGAAATGGACCGCTATGGTAAACAGTAAATGGACTGCACTTATACAGCACTTTCCTGGTCTTTTGACTACTCCAAGGGTTTTACACTGCATGTCACATATACTCTTTGTGCCAATTTGCCAACCAGAATTGAAATAATCACATTCACACCATTGATTGAGAGACAACTCAGTCTATCATGGAGCAACGGTTGTTATGAATAGTTCCCTTTTAAAATAGACTGAAGATTTTAAGCAAATGTTCAAAAACTATCACTGGTGCGTGAGATAGTCAGATCTGCATTTCGGATTTCAAGATTGTTAAAGTTAAGTAAATCTTGTGACTTCTGTTTGATATCTTTTGAAATGGTCATCTATCTACTTTATTGAAAATCATGCATAATAATTGCAAGATGTGAAAAATTATTATTTCCTTTATAAAACTTTCCCTCGAGCAACCGATACTAGCACTCATATTGGTAAAGGCCTTCAAGTTTGGAGAAAAATGCTTAAAACATAAGATTAATTCATTCTCACAAGCAAATGAGACATGCAGTGAAGTCACGGTCTCGCACAGGAAACATCCTTTTCAGATCTCAACTTCTGAAAAACACAGAATTTGTAATATCAAAGTTAAATATAAAACACTGTCTTTGTGAAAAAGTTAGGTCCAAAAGGCTTGCTTTTCTTCATATATTACACCTCACAGTCTTTGTTAAAGGTATGTCAAAGTTATTAGAGAAGATAAAATAACTTTGGACCTAATAAAATGATGACCAGATGAGAGACCTTGGGCAAAGATCAGAAGACTGATGACTGTCCTTGTCTCTGGGGCTCCCCTATGTCCTCCAAAAACATCCGTGAGTCGTCACGACAACCTGAGTAACACCTTACAGTGCGGATGTGGTCCTCTCCTGCCGCGAACCTCGGTGAAAGCTAATTAAGAAACATCGCAGCCTTCTGCGAACTCAATTAAATAATGTTAATTTATTCTAATTTCAATTTGGAGGTAGTCTGAACTGAAGGAGGGGGCTGTGAAAACAAAGTCTTGGAGAAGAAGGAGAGCTCTGGCCTCTGCCTCCCCCCGGCACAGGAGCTCTCACAACCTGCAAAACTCCAATTTAATTTGAACCCTTTCATTAACATAAGTAATCACACAAGCCCTTCAAGTGGAGGGGAGAAAGAAAACATACCTCTAGTGTTGGTTCATTTCTCTCCTCCAGAAAGAATGAGTGGGTGTAATAAGAGGTGGTAAAGAATCCCTGTTAGATTAGGACTATTATTTTTTGACTTTCTATTGCAGAGACAGACAACAAAAGTAGAGACAAAGGAATTCAAAATAAAGTCCATTTTTTTTCTTTGTTTTATTTTGAAGCTGTCAGCTTTTCTATGTACATGTCAGTACCATTGTGTTCTGGTAACTTACAGTTTAAGATGTCTTTCTCTGTCGGAGATTCTCTGAGAAAATATTAAGATAATACAGAAGTTTTTTCTTCAAACTTTTGCACAAAGACTTGTACAAGCTTCCAACTTTTCTTTATATGAAAATAAGGCAAACAATTCATGAAGCGGAAACTTGATGAAAATCCAAAGATCAGAGAATCTAAGTGTAGAGCGGCCTGACTGTGGAATAGAGATGGAGATGAAACAGAAAGGAGGAGCAGGGGATCACTGAATTACTGGGAGGGGTGAAATCAGCCCCGGGGAAAGAGATGGACTGAATCAGACCAGACAGAGCTCACAACCCGCCCAACAGGAACTTTGTCTGTTCATTTACATTAATCCCACAGATATTTCCATCCTTCCAGCTCCTTCGCAGATACTAAACTTAAACTTGACGCCTTGGAGGATCTATATCTTCCTGACATGACAATAGATGGACACACTGGCATGACAAACATGAGGTTTTCAAATATTACCTCTGGACAATCTGGTGGACAATCTGGTGGACAATCTGGGTCAGAAGAAATTCAGACTTGCACTTTCACACACATAGCATACAGGTAGAATTTGTTTGAGTATTTCCAGTAGTTCAGAATGAATTTTAACAGTTTGTTTTTGCAAGGGTTGAAGACTTGGTAGCAAGTCTTCAACCATTGGTAGGAGGAAAAGTCTCCTGTAACGGTAGCAGTTCTGTCTGGGATAATATTACAACATCATAAATGAAGACTTACAGACACATGTGTGGAAAACACTTTCCAGACAACTGAGGCAAGCAGAGAAGAGTATAAAGCAAAACTACGTTCACCAAAGGGCCAACTTGCTCACTTTGAACAACCATGACAATAACCTGCTGAACTCTGAATTCATATCATTCAGAATTCATATCATTCAGAAACCAAGCAGAGTTTGAAGAGGTTAAAGTCTGTTATATCAAGCGATTCTGACATTTGCTTTTTCACATGCAGCCAGTCTGGGTCATTTCCAGGTACTTCAGGAGTGAAGTGAGAAGTGCTTGGATGTCATTTTCATCAACTCTAAGGACAAAAACTGTTAAATACAACAAACATACTGAATGTGTTTTCCATTTAATTTTAATTTCATGTACATTCCTGTACACTTAACTTATGCTTGTCAGTGTAGACAGGGAGCACATTGTTTGCTGTTGTTGGTAGAAAAAAAATGGAACAATAATGGCAAAAAGGCCTGAGATTTATTGGTTTGGACTGAGATGAAAATATTGCTGCAGTAAGTAACATGAATATACTTTTTGAGGACCAAAGTGAACAAGTTACCTTTAATGTCTACATCTTTGTTATTAAAATACTTTGTATCTGTCCATAGCCTCTTAAACATAATCCCAAAATATTAAAATGAATGAGGTCAAGAGTACGGAATTGAATTTACTGCAATAGTTTTCAGCGAAAAAAATGCATCGGATACATCAGGATAAGAGCTCACCCACTGACTACTATCATCAGTTAGAGACCGACAGAAGCACCAAAAACTAGAAAAAAAAAAAAAAAAAAAGCACCTCAGGCCGACACTGCATTCATTTTATGTTCTCTACAATGTTTGCTGGCTTTTACAAGAGTTTGCAAAGTTTTGCTACTTATCGCTGAAAAGAAAGAGAACAAAATGCTTTTGGAAGCTCCAAAGATGCTGCAAGTTGTACATCCACATCTCAATCAGACGATGATCCACGCTTAATGTAAATTCTCTAATTATTTGTTTCACATCTCATGGCTTCTGCTGTATTCTACGTTTATAAAAACACATTTCTAAATCACCATTGCTGAACATATGTTGTGCTGGCCAAAATCCAGAGCTTTCAGCTCTCGTTTAAGCTGAATGATAATCCTTCCATATGTGTAATACCTGTGTATTGAGTAAGTGGGTGCACACCATATGTCCTGTAGATGTCCTGATTTTTCACAGACTGTCATTGAAGTGGTGGCTTTTAATGAAATGACAAGGAGGATAGACAAAGTGCAATGCTAAATCTGGTCAGGCGAATTCACAATATGCGACAGACTTCAAAATATGACACTTTTACTTTGAATAAGTTGTTAGCGGGCGAGTTAGCTGCTAACATCATTTTTTCTCCATGATACATATTCCCTTTCCCCCTCAACATCTCCTGTACTTCACTAACATTACCTCTCCATCTACCCACATGCTAGCTGTGTTTTGGAGGAAAGGTTATAATAGCCTTAATACATACTCACTGAGCAGAGCCTACAGTGTGCTGTAAACTATAAGAACAAACCACTCATACATGCATGTGAGCACAAGCACACATCTGCACTCTGCACACGTTCATAGTGTGATGATGTGTTGGTTTCGTCTTGGCCTCTCATAGAGGGAATGTCTTCTCTTAATCCTCTCTGACTTCATACATTCAAAGGTCATCTCACAGCCTACACATGGCTGAGGCATGTGTGTGTGTCAATGTGTGTGTGTGTGTGTGTGTGTGTGTGTGTGTGTGTGTGTGTGTGTGTGTGTGTGTGTGAATAAGTGAGTGTAATACTGCTTAGTGTGATTAAGAAAAGGAAACCTATTCACACTAGCTGTATATGTCAACAAACCCTGTAGGCCTATGTATGTTACTGTGAACATCCCATCTCTCCTTCTACTACTCCCTGGCCATCGCCCTTCTCCCCCCCCCCCCCCTGTTCTCCTTTCCTGTACCCTTCACTATCTTCCACCTATTCTCCTTCACTGCACCCCCCTCTTCCTCTTCAGTTCTCACCCACTATTCATTCTTTGCATCTCGCTCTCCCTTCTTCCCCCACTCTGTCAGTGGCTCCAGAGGCAGGGGCATCTTTTGGCGAAGTGTGACCCACCACAGGCCACTGGCTTTGGGTAATTAAAGTGGTTTAGGCCCCCTCACCCACGGTCACAGGCAACTGCAGCTGGGTGATAAAGGCACTGTGCCATAATTACATGGACGGCCAGCATCACCGCTCAGCTACACTAAAACAGTCAGCAGGCCAGCTGCATTAGGACGAGGGACTTGTGTGTGGGTGTTTGTGTGTGTGTGTGCGTGTGTGTGTGTGTGTGTGTGCACAGGGAGTCAACACCCCCTTGTGATCGCTCTGCTGTAGTTAAGCCCCCTGTGTTTAAGCCCCACATAGTCTCATTGAGCCCCCACCCAAACACACACCCACACATATTTTAACCCCCACCCATCCCCACACCCCCAGCCAATCATTCCCCACCAGTGGTCTGACTCCTGCCGTGAGTGTGTGTGACCATCAGCCATTTAATTAGACCCAGCCATGATTTACCTAATTTTAATAAATAAATAAACATACGAAAACACCCCAATAAACAAATACCTATATTCAAATGAGGAGCTGTGGAGTTCCATGAGCATAAAGAATGGGGCAGGAGATGGGATTGTGCAGGCGGAAAAAAAGCTAATGTAAGGACCACTGGATGTGGACACACAAGCGCAAGCCCACACACGTACACACACTTACTCTGACACAAGCTAAAAAGACTAAGTCAGAGAGGAGAAAGTAAGTAGAATATTGTCAATAGCTTTGGAATAAACAATTTCAAAGTCAAATATGTACGGAATATAAATAAAATGACAACCGTGTTATGTATTTCACAATCTGTTTGAAAGTTATGAACTATTTACACTAAAAGGTATAAACCTAGCCAGTTCTCTGACACTGCCCAAAAGGAGTGCTCTACTAAAGGCTTTATTTCGGTTCTGATTAATTTTTTTGTACCGACTGATATGTTTCCTGTAACCTAGTATAGCTATAGTTTACAACAAAACTGAAACTCATCATATGGTTGTACTTATCTATTTTATCCATTTCTGACATAAATCTGAGATTTGCAGTTTAGACTGAATGCTATTGAATGCGGTCAAAGTTCTTCAAAAGTTGTGTTTGTTTGGGTTGGAGTGAATCAAGTGTGAAAGTTTATTTCCTCTTACATCCTATTCATTAAGCAACACACTGCATCACCATGCAGAAACTGCTTGACTGTATTTATAGAACAATGTGTCTGCATTTGCTGTGTTTTTGAACTTTAATATCATGGAGGTGAAGCCTGGTTACCTTTGGAGAAGAGGAGGCCAACTCTCTCCCAATCACTGCTGCAACCGGACCGGGCCCAAATGGCTGGGGCCTCTCCCTGTCAGGACCAGAACTGGGTTTGGGAGCCTGCACGCTGGGGCCGGGGCCGGGGCCGGGGCCAGGGCTGGAACTGGGGGGTGGAGGAGCCCTCCTCTTCTGGCTGCTGTCCATATCCAGGGAGGGGCTGCCAGAAGGGGGCCGCACAGGGCTCGATGTCCTTGGCTCATAGAACGGGTTGGATCTAAGAATTGAGGGAGAGGAGAGGCAACAAATGAGGAAAAAGACGAGAAAAAGGTGTTAAGTTAGTGTATGATCATTTGGAATAGACACTAATTTGGGCACTGACCCCACAGGCCATTAAGCCCCAAAATTTGCTGACTGATATATAAAAATAATTATAGTAGGATGAAAACGTCTTTGAAAATGTTTTAATTTAGGTTTACATTCAGTATATATATTCTATCACAATGTCCGAGTTCACATAATAAAGATCTGATGGGTTAATGTCCTTACATCTGGTGAAATTGTAGTGGTAGCAAGAGGTAATCAAACCTGAAAACATTATTTGATTATTTAAATTTCACTTAACTTAGCTTTCAATAATTAGGACGTTTGTTGAACTGTACGTTGGTGCTTTTGTGGAGACTCGCAGAGTGGACATACAACTCTAATTTAATGCCTGATGGCCACAGTGTCACTTTTTGTTGTAAAATGATTCAGATTGAATGCCCAGCTGCTTTAAAGATGAAGTTAGATTATTCAACAAAAGCAAACTGCCAATGCCGTGATATATCACTAAAACAGATTTGTACAAAATATATTTCAATAGAAATTGGCAAAAACACAATAAATAATAAGTCATTCTTTTTCATGGGTATGATTATTATTACATTGAAATTCAGTCTCTCTACATTTAACACAAGCGCATACAAGCTTAAAATATCAAGCCATGAATGAAAGAGAAAATAAACACTTTAGTTCTGACTAACCATTGTTTAGTGAAACTTAAGGAAACTGCTACATGGAAAGAGAGTTTGGTGCAATCCAATGACCAACACACACAAATGAGAAGGAAATAGAAGACGCAGGTGCACTGAGGTCAGGTCAGTGTGACCTCATATCCTTAATGCCCAAGGTGCCCTACTGACAGACGGACAGGTAGGAGCACAAAGGCAATGAAACACACACACACACACACACACACTCACACACACACACTCACACACACACACTCACACACACACACACTCACTCGCACACACACATACCGGAGTGTTATCAATATACAGGCATGCTTGTGGCACTGAAAGCACGGGCAAGGCATTGAGACATTCACTCATCATGCAATGACCGTTCCTAAACAAACAAGAGACTTGGTCTGAGTGTGTGTGTGTGTGTGTGTGTGTGTGTGTGTGTGTGTGTGTGTGTGTGTGTGTGTGTGTGTGTGTGTGTGTGTGTGTGTGTGTGTGTGTGTGTGTGTGTGTGTGTGTGTGTGTGTGGGGGGCAAGAGCGAAAAAGAGAAAAGCTGATTGACTAGCTATCTGTCTGAGCGATACACTGAGGGGAGAGAAGAGAAGTGAAGTAAAGAAAATCAGACAGGCCTTTAGAGCAGCTTTAACAGACCAACACTGGCTAAAAGACATGTGAAAAGGCTCCAGTCAAAACACCATGCTGCCCTCTTGAACTTTCTATTCTGCAGAGAGCTGCTCCTGATGTAAACGACAGAGCAAAAGAAACAAGCCGATCCATAACCTGTCTATAGTTAGACAGCGGCGAGGACTAATATGTACGGCTAGTGTGACAGCTTCACTCAACAGCCAAAACTTACGAGTATGCTTTTACAATTAAGGCACAACCATTTGTCCACAGGGGTTACGCAGTAACAAGTAAGACAACTATGCAGCTTAAGTAACTCATTCAAAGTTTTAATGAAAATTTGCTGTGTGAATGCATGTTTTTAAATACAGCTGCTAATGAGTATGTTATATTCTGACTTTGTATTTTGGCTGGTCACTGTGGCTGTTTGGTCCACAATCTCATGCAGACAGTTGGACGAGGTTTCACTGTCTTACATCTCTGCCCTTAACAGATAAGTTTTATTTTCTTCCTAGATTTGTATGTTTTCCCCTAACATCAGTCATATTTTATTATTTTGCCTACCATTTTAAAAATTCCATTCATAAAAAAAGCTTTAAAAAAAAGTAAATGATGATATTTATGCTAATATGGAATCTTTTATGTTCACTGGGATGATGTAAATTATTTTAAAGGCAGCCAAAGGAAATGATCTTCTGTTCTGTTCTAACTACTACATCATTATTTAAATGCAACCTTTTCAAATAAGTCTCATATCAAGTTATTTAAACTGTATCTGTGTTCAATTAGAAAGACAGAAGGATAGGGACTATATCTTTGCATATTCTTTTTTGCTTTCGCACAAAAAGCCACTCATGGTTAAACCTAAATTCCATACTGAGAGGTCGTCTATTTTACTAAATCACAAACATCGGTATCACTGTGACTGCTTTATGTAGGCTGAATATCTAAAACAACTTCAAAACAGCTTTCTGCATCAAGTAAAGGCAAACTCGTATTTCTATTTCACTATTCAATGGCTTACATTTTCTGTCTCATGATTAAGTTAAGGGGGGTGGAAAGGAGGGGAAGTTTGAGTTGAAGAAAGGAGGGAAGGAAGGGAAGGAAGAATTGAACGACAGAGGAGGAGACAAGGTGAAAGAATGCAGTGAAACAACAGAGCCCTTGTTCCTGTTGAAAGAGCTGCCTCGTCACTCGGCCCTGATAGGGGGGCTCCAAGTACCCTTTTATACCCCTCTCACACAACTTGGCCTGCCATCAGTAACCAAGCTGAGCTCCCTGGACTCCTACACTGCTGCTAATAAAGGCTACTCACAGATACAGAACACATGTCAGTGTGCTACTTCACTTAGCAGCTTAGGAAAGTGAATATATCCAAAATCCTCAAGCAAACAATAAACAAACTTCTTCTTCTACACAAAAGGTTAAATACAACTATACATTAAGAAAGAGGCTTCAAGTTTACTTATATTGCACCAATGCAAGTGAAAGTGTAACTAATACAAGTTAAAGTAAAAAAAAAAAAGGGGGATAAAACATGAAAGGTCTGGTATTGTCATCTCTAAACACTGCACCTCCAAACAGTTAATCTATCAACATATTTGCTATATCAGGATACAAATATTTCACCAATGCCCCCTGACAGCTGATTAAAAAAGTTAAAGGCAAAGAAATAAGAGATAACTTACTCATCAAGTTCCTCGTCCTCGTTGGGAGCAGTGTCAGCGTACAAGTACTTGCTCATGTCTACAGGCCGTACTCCTTTCCTCTGCCTGGGTTTGGGGGGTTCAGGGTCTGGCTGGAGGTCCATGTCCTGTTCGGGCTCGTCGAAGGGGTTCCCCGGCGTTGTTAGGGTCTCAGGTTCATCTTGCTCGTTGAACGGATTTGAGGAGTCGTGGTCATAGAAAGGATCTTCATAGCCCTGCTGCCGTGGGACCGGCTGGCTGGGGGGCTCTGATTGACCAAGAGGAGAGAACTCTGACTAAATCTTAACACAATTTGTAATGTACCTGGAAAAACATGATCACTGTAACTCAACGCGCCATGTACGAAGGCTCTATTCCGGCCTGTACACTAGCTCCTCTCGCATGTCATTCCCCCAATCTCTCTTTCCCCGATTTCTAACTCTAACTGCTGTCCTATCTCTAAAACATAAAGACACAAAAGGCCCAAAAAATAAAACCTTTACACAGTCATGGTTATTTTTAAGACAACTGTGGGAGCTTTATTTGTGTTGGAGCACACCACACTTGAAAAAACAAATCATCACTGGTACACCTGTCTGCTCAGGTGGTCAGACAAAAAATATTGGTTTAGCTGTCTGAGGTATAACATTGAGGTCTTTCTGCGACAGTTACACATGACTACACACATTCAAGGTATGTGCACATCCAAACCTTCAGCTAGCATCACCTGCCATCCTGCCGACTCTGACAAAAACAAACACCTGAGCTTCTACTGCTTGATCAAAAGATCGAAGTCTGAAACCAGCTAAAATGAATGAAAACATCACTCCACCACAATAACAGATACGGTCTCATGCATGGGTTGAACATACCTTCCTCATCTGGATCACCAAATGGGTTGAAGTGATTGGGTTGAAGGTCATCATCTTGATCATCAAAGGGATTTCTGTTCATGGCAGGAGACGTTTCCTGATCCTCGTCTTCCAGGAAGTTCAGCTTGTTGATCAGCTCTGTTGCCACAGAATGAAATATAAAGTCATATTCACGACTGATGATGAAGACTGACAATAACAGAGTCCAAAATAACAGATACAGGACATAAAAAAAAATCCCAAAGTCAAATGATACAAACGTTCACAAACTCAAATAAACCAATATCTGCACTTTGGAGTGAACCATGAGCAATAGAGGCCATCCAGTCTTGGTTAAGTGATCCCTCTTGCTGGAAAGAGCTGCCTGAACTCCTCTGTGCTCCTCTGCCACCTCAGTCCACTTCAACACATGTTCAGCAGTAGCATTATGGGAAAATCTCTGCGCTGTGGTCTAGGCTGGTTACTCTGGGAAACCGTTAAGGCAGTTTTGGAGTTGCTATGGAGAAAATAGCCAGCAAGGCTGAGAATGGTCCACTTCATCTTCATCTTCCACGCTGGAGCTGAACTGAACGCTGCCAGGGTGCGGGACATCTTAAAAAGAGTGTAGATGTGTGTGAAGTAGATGCCAAGAAGTGCCCCTGATCATTGTGTAAGAATCTTAGCAAAGAGAAAATCTGTCATGTGTGTATGTGAGTGTGGTCTAGAGACCTTCAGTCTATATGTGAAGTGTTTTGGGCTGATAAGAGGTGCAGCATTTTTCCTCAACGCTTACTGACAACATTCACGACCCATTTTAGACCCTGACAAGTGTGCATGGTTGTGTGTCTCAGGCAGTGATGATAACCCCAAGACTAAAATACCAACGTGATGTTTACCATTAGGCTTACTATCATAATCAATTCAAATTCAGAAGCTACCCCGATACCTTTTTCTAGCTGCGTCATTGTACAAGGAGCAATGCACTAGCAAGAGTATGGCTGTAAGCATGACCCTAATCAAGTCTCAAAATGCCTACAAATCAAACAAATGTGACGGAAGAAGAGATGGATGAAGAGAAAGGATATTTTCACACAGGACAGTGCAACTCCAGCTTGTTGGCTATTATTGCGATTTTTGCGCCGGTGTTGAGAGTCAGTAAAGTGGCAAAAACCTCTTATGAACCAGACAGTGGTACTATCTCCCCATTGCCATCCTCTTGACCCCTCCCGTTGACAGCGCTCTCTGCAACACTGCAGTAGAAGGTCAGGGGTGTAGGTCAATTTAAAAATGTTAACACAAGCAGGATGCACTGTTTAACATTAAAGTCTTACATGAGGCTAATGTAGGCTGATACAAAAAAGTTATGTGGGGCACTTCACACTCACACAAAAGAGTAACAATCTAACAACTTGTGCTTTGCAGTCACAGGAGAGATGAAGATATGTTTTGTGTAAAATGTCAAGCGCCTTAGTTAAGTGTTAAGTTAGTTCTGCATCACAGAAAGCTAAGAGTATACATTTATGTTGTTTTATTTATCACAAGCAGCTGGCTCAGGTAGAGTGGGTTGCCATCCAATCATGGTGTCAACAGTGAAATTACCAGCTCCTCCGTTCCCATGTCAAAGCATCCTTGACCAGGATACTGAACATGAATTGCTCCCAAAGGCAACAGCCTTCGGTGTATAAATGTTTCAATTGCTCCCTGATTAGTGGCCTTACATGGCACAGCGCCATAGTCCCAACCAGAATGCTTCTATGCTTTGAAATGTCTCACCAGCATGAGGCCCATGAAGAATACCAAGATTCAAATGCAGAGCTCAATTGGAAACACAAAACCCGACTTTTGTTTTCATGAAAATATTTTGTACATTTTATTTTTGGGATAGGGTTTACCTGGTTTGGTTCACTACCAATTGCAGTAAATGAAAGGTCACACTGTCAAAAAAAACAATAACAGGAACAAAAAGAACAAAAAAAACAACTGATGTGTTCACAGCAGCTTGTACAGCACAACACCACATGGACCAATACAATTATGGGACCACATGAACGCGACACGATCACAATACCAAGGATGGTATAAGAGGGTGGGTGAGGGTTGAACCAAAGAGAGAGAAACAAAAGGGGAATGTTGGAAAAGGAAGGATTAAGAAAAAAAAAATGTATGGAAAGAAAATGTAGAAATGATGGTTTTGTAGAGGTGACACAATGATCACAACATGGTGAAGGAAGAGTCAGAAGCACAGGGTGAGGGGTGAAGAAAGGTGAAAAAAGACCTTGGGAGGAAGCGGCAGGCTTAGCGGTTGCTTTGCTTGCTCGCTTAAGGACACCATCATCATCATCATCATCCGCATGTAAGCAGCTGAGGGCATTCAACTGGTTTACTATCTCTGTAAAGGACAGGGCCATACGGGAAGGAAGGAAGGAAGAAAGAATAGTAATGAAGAAGGCAAAATAACACAACCTTTTGAGTATTCCACACACACACACACATATAGATATGTGTATAGCTGAAAAAGATGCATTCATATCAGAGCATAGACCTTTATATGTTATGTCTTTGTATTCCAACGAGCTCTCGTTCATTTAATTTAAATGTGTTTTGTAGGAAAAACAAACTGGATAATGGACACACTAACAGGGAAAAAGGCAGAAAAAGTTGAATTTTACTTTTTATCTTTATTTTAAATCTAATAGCTGAGGTTCCAGCCTGGGTAGGTAAATACTTAGATGAAGATGAAAAAACACTTTAAACCCACACACATCCATATTCATGAAGATGTACAGTGCATCCATTTGAGTTATAACACATTCCCTTTTCATTATTTACGTACTGTAAAAGGTAAAAAGAGAACATATGCTTTACAGGGTTTGCACGGGTTAGCTTCGCATCAGTATTGCTGTTGTAGCTTGCTGGCTCGCAGGATAGGTAGCGTGCAGGGGAGGAATATGATAGCAGGGAGTTTTGGCAGCTCGACCAGGCCTTTGATTCAGACGCACACTAGTGAAGCATAGCTGTAGGCCCTTGATGCATATACATATAAATGAGACAAAGAGCAGGGAAGGGAAGGGAAATAAGGGAAAGCAAAGAAGCTTAACATGAAGAGATTGCGCTTCGAAAAGTTGGATTAAGCAAAGCAGGAGGCAGCAGGGCCATTTTTACATGCAGACGATAAAATGAATCCTCAACATGTATGTATGGAAGCTAGCGGACCAGTCCACCAACACAGGAAGAAAGCAAAGTACAGGGGGTAACTGGGATAGCGGGAGAGTAAAGCCTTAGCAGTTAAAGAAACCTGAAGCCGGCATTATATTGTGAATGAACGTCATGAATTTTCAAATTCTCACTTCTTATTTATGTAAGAATGCACACACGCCCACACAGAAAATAAGCAGAAACTTAGAAAATAAAAGAAACCAAACGGAAGCAACGTTGATGCCCAATTCAGGCTTCCGCCTTGGTTATTTTGGTGGATTATTCGGGGGACCGTAGCTGGTATAACAGACTGAAATGCCCTTAAAAAAAGCTTTAACTCACAGCACAGAAAACACACATTAGTGTGCCAATGCATAATGGTTGATTGCAGCAAAGCAGTTACCTCAGTGACTTTGATCAGCTTCACCTGTGTCAAACTTTAAACAAAATGAAAGGTGCTTCTTGCAAGTTTTCACCTGTGATTTTTGCAGCCTTCTCCTCCTGGTTCACCCTGTTCTCCTCATCCTCCTCGTTCTCCTCCTCAAAGTCGTCCAGGTTGCCGATGTCAGCCTGCTTCATGCTCATCAAGCTGGCCAGGCTCTGCATGTCCTCATCACTGGGAAACGGGAAAAAGAAAAAGAAGTCAAATAACCCATAACACAGATAAGCACTCATCATAGTTCATAGGTCATAGATACATGTAATTAGACTTAAAGTAAACATGACTAATTATCAGAGATTAAAAAAGGGAAAGAAATCTATTGCATAAATAGATGAATGAATTAAAGAAAAGTCATCAGAATAGTATTTTCATAGAAATGCCTTATAGAAGATGGAGAAAACACACAAATCAACCAATAAAGCTGCAATATCTAGTACACAAACATATCTAAGGTTACTTTCATCTCTACACCTTACTGTTAAAAGCCCCAACACAACTCCCCTCCTCATATTTAGGCTCTGTCCTTCATACATACTCTACCTACTGTCACTCTTCTCAGTCCACCCATTGTTGTCATTTACTTTACACCCTCAACCACTTTATGCATTGACGCACCAACATCTCCAGTATTCTTGTATTTAATGTAGTCTTGTGTACTCTGCCCCAGTCCCTCTATGCCACCGCGCCATCATAATCAATGTGTTCTCCTCTCTGTTCTTTGTGTTTGGTGTTTCCCAGACCCAGAGGCTCATTTGAACTGGTGTGATTGAGTTTGTTTGTGTGGTTGACATCACTCCCCGAAGGGTTAACAAGGGTTACGCGCCATTGACCCACCGCCCGCGCCACAACAAAGGCCTTGTTGCTCTGCTCTGTATGTGTGTGCATCTGTGTGAGTCCCAGCCAGACTTTAAATGAAAGTTGCTGCTATCATATTAGAACAAACAACAAACGACAAAAATTGTGGTTCAGTGTATCCTTAAATGAAAGTTGGAGCTATCAAAGAAGAATATTTGGCAATGAATGAAAAGCTTCAAATGACATGCGAGAGTCTGTAAAATTAAACTTTGTACAATCAAAGAATATAAGACTGATTAAAATGTATCTCCACACATTATGTGTCTACAATATTGGTGTGAACATATAATGTGTGTTTTCCAATACTTTTTTAAAAGGGTATACATAAATTAAAACTGTACCAGTTACCACACAGATAAACTGGATGTGATTTCTTGCATAGCAAAAGACATCAAATCTGGCATAACTTAAAAGCAAAGCAATAAAGTCATCAATGCAAACATTTTGTTATCACTTAATCAAAGTCCTGTGTTTTCTTAACATTTCTTAATGTTTGGTAACCAAATGTCTCACAAGTTCAGTTAGAGACTCACAAATCTTCATTTATTTAGCTGATTTCCATTTCTCACTTTTCATACATGATATGATTGATATACTACAGTTGCAAAACACAAATTGGTGTAGCACTTGACTCTCTATGTTGTCAGTGAAGTGCAAGAAGCACACTGCAGTCGGGAGTCTCCATTCAAAGCAGCACACGGAGTAAGAGCTGTCTCATCTGAACAAGAACTGAGTGTTTTGGTAGATTCATGCAGGATCAAGTCCCAGGATATGATCTGTGTCTATACTTCAGAGAATCAATCCTTCTTCACCTCTACTGTTGGACCTGTCACGTCCATACTGACAACATATTAGCTTGTTTGTGTACAGCTGGCCCATTTGTGTTCAAGTTGCTGTGCACAGACATAAAACGTGCTGCGTGTGTGAGTCTGAGATCATCTCAGAATCAGTTATATACTAGCCGGCTAACACAGTATCAAGAATATCAATTTGGTGACTGACTAGCAATTCCAAGACTGCATGTCTGCAGCCCTGGATGCTCTCGTCAGGATGCTCTCGCCTGGTGGCCTGAAGCCACGCCCCCTGAGCTTCTAATTTTCCAAATAAAGCTCCGGAAATCATGCAATTGAATTGTCACGTCATATATTACAAACATACTAGGTGCTTATGCATATACATTCAAGACTAAATAAAAAATAAGCAATTTTGCCATTCTTGAGTGCTGTATATGCACTTTAATTGTTGTGTTTCTGGGGTTAGCGCATGTTATTATTATAGACGATATTAGCATTTGAAACTGAATTAGCATTTAGCGTGTTTGTCAAATTTAAACTAGCAAGTGAGTTTTATGGTTTGTCCACTTTGATACATTCAACACTAAATAAAAAATAAGCAATTTCGCCATTCTTGTGTACTGTATATGCACTCACACATGCTCTTGTCTTGCCGCGGTGGTCATTTTTGAATTAATGCGCGAGTTCGGAAACTGCTTCTTGACCCCAGCGCACTTGCCGTTGTAAATTTTTGGAGGAGCGGGGCGCGAGAGCACATGAGACGAGAGAGCGCCAGGGCTGCAGCCATACCCGCCTCAGCAATTCTGGCATTGACTAGTGAAGGTTTAATCGCGTATATGCGTATGTCGCGTTTTGTTCTTAGTTGTTGGTATTTATTGCAAACGAGATCATAGACTTACGTGGCTTTTCCCTCACGGAGGAAGATGCAGGAGAGGGAGAACTGCAGCGTGGCTGATACCACCTTCTTGGACAGGGGCTTAAACTTGAGTTTGACATCTGTCTGTGTGGGCATTGGACTGGCGTACTGTTTCATGTTGATACTGCTGGTGGCCAAGGCCTTCCTCCGCCCTGATGGAGACTCCTGTAGGGAGAGAGAGAAAGATGAAGCAAATTACGGACAATATGAGCTCATATTTCTAAGCCGACAGTCCAGAAATCAAATGAAAAACAAAAACAAAAGGCAGAAAAGAGGCCTTTTTTTGTTCATTCACATCTTCCTTTGGGGATAAAGTATTCTTTCATCTTTACAGATGACTGGCAAAAGAGAAACAGCGTAGTTGGTCACTGATGGTTGATAAATCCAGAGGAAGGTAATATTTGGGGGGCCCTGCATTCCTCATTGTTAATTCAGCTGTAAAAATCCTTCCTGGTATTTCCTATCAAAGGTCCATGCTTAAGCCAATCCGCTGTACTCACAGATGTGCTCTGGGCCAGGGGCAAGCAGTCAAATTGGAATTTGGGAATATGCCACAGACCAGGTGATAAGAGTTATGGAATCAGTGACAGGAGCCTGTGCGTGTGTGTGTGTGTGTGTGTGTGTGTGTGTGTGTGTGTGTGTGTGTGTGTGTGTGTGTGTGTGTGTGTGTGTGTACAGTGCTCACCAGAGGACAGTGTGCAAAATGAGAACTGTCAGAAAGCCTTGTCACCAACTGTTAAATATGAACACTAAACAGTTGGGGACATTCCGGCCTTTCGTCTACCCCCTCCCCTTTTCCTCTAACATAAAAACTGATGTGTTTAAGTCTGCTGCATGTGAGGCTGTGAAAGCATCACGCTGTAACTGAACAGCAAGCTGGTTCACCTGCTAACTGTGTTGATAACACTGATGTACCATCTCCCTCTTTTCTGTTTGGCCTCCTTTGTTTTTTTTGATGATTTATTTGATGTATTGGGCAAAGTCATATTTTCCTTGTAAGCTAATATGTATCCATTTGCATGACAAGATGTTGAAAATGAATCCAACATGAGGGTCAGGTGGTAATGCACATGTATCTCTTCACAGGATTTCATTTGGAATGAAAGCAGCAAGCAGTGGTCAGTTTCCCCGAGGTTTACAGCGTTGGGGAGGGGACATGCTGACACACCGACACAAACACTTGAAGGAATCTTGGTGTTCATGTGTTACTTTTAATGACAGATGTCCTTTTCTATCGGAAAGGTATCCTTAAATGACTTCTTTCCCTGATTTCCGACTCTATCCACGATCCTATCCCTACAATAAAGGCACAAAAAGCCAAAAAAAATATATATATTTTTTTATTTTTTTTGTTGGGGTCGCCCCCCTAGTATAATGATAGGGCAAACACTGGTGGTATAAAACACATTCTCTCAATCTAAAATGTCAAATTTCACTTGCTTCCCCTCTCTATTTGACTGCATGAAAAAGAGCACATAACTCTACACACACCTACACACACACTCTTGTGTTATTATACCACAAAAAATACCTTCTTGTCTCAGCTGTGAATCGAGCCCTGAAGATTCACCCCCTCATGCGCACAATTCCGAACAAAGTGGAGCTGCTAGCTCTCTTCCACACAACACCAGTTTGAGAGCACATATACATATACACATACACTCTGGCGTGTCCTGTAGATGAAGCGATACAAGCTCTTTACATTGTCCTGTTTTTTGATGTCTTTACACACACGCGCACACACAACTCAGAGGCTTTGGCTCTGTGGGGAAAACTCAATCTCAGCCTTATCGCTGAGGACCGCAGGGTATTCATTCATACACACTTATACACATATACACATATAGACATCCATACAGAGTTGGTATCAGTACAGATGTAAAGCTATTGGTTAAATAGTGAAAATAGTACAAACCTATGCAATTTTGGAATAAGTATTACAGTAGTATTCATCTGCAGGCTAGCCAACAACATAGTATAATGAGTATGGTGACTTCACTCTTGTTATTTACAATCCTTCAGTAACAGGCATTTGTGCTACATGTGTCCCGCTAATATTCTACCTTCAAATAAAAAAAATTAAAAAGCCTGCTGTTGTTGTAAAAGTCCCTGTGTCTCCGGAGCAAAACTTCAAAATGTGTTGTTGTTAAGGTACAAGTGCATTATTTTAGATGTTGGTACCTTTGAGAAACAAGAGACTATTTCATCTTGGATGTGTAGTTAATTTATTTGCTTGAATTGCAAGCTACACAAAAGTTATAGCCAAGAAAACATTTTTATGGGTTGTTGGTTGACAAAGAGATTCAGCCGTATAAATTCAAGACGGTCTAAAAGCAGAAAAATTGCAACAGTTGTGCCCCTGCTGCAGCTGCTGCAGCTGCTCCATCGCAATGTGCCCTGATACACTGCAGAATGTATTGCTTCTATTGATTTGATTCATGTTAAGCGGAAAGCTCTGATTGGACATCCACATTACATAAAAGACTTGATCATGGTATCTTGATATTGCCATCCCATTCTCATTTCCAATCAAACCTTTCTAATTGTGTATATTAGTTGTGTTTCACACCTATATTATTATTATTACTGTATTTATATTTGTATGTTTGATGTTATTGTAGGTGTTCTTATTTAGCTTGTATGTTGTTGTCATAATGTAGTTTATTGAGTTGTATGTCCTCATGATAATTACTTCATCAAAAAGAGACCAAGGAGTTGATTTACTTTGTTTTGGTGAGCAACAAAGTCTGAAGCAGCAGTGGGAGAGATGTGGTCAATAAGAGGTTGTTGGCATGAAAACCAGACAGGCTGAGAAACTCTGACAGACTTTTTCTGTAACTTAGGAGCGATCTTAAATTGCTCTGGTAATGTTGCTTCTCTGACCTCAATTCCACTGATTCTATCCTGTCTCTCCACTCTTCTATCTCTTGTCGCAAGCCCACTCTACCTCTCACCTAACCCCCCCATCCTTCCATCTCCCAACCTCAATCCATGCTCATGGTAACAATTAAATTGAGAGAAAAAAGAACACGACAGAAGAAAACAACTGTCTGACTAGTGAAGACACTTGACATTTTGTGCTGACATTTGAGCCTTGGTGCTTTTGCTGGGAAACATAATGACAAATCATCACCCCACCACCGTCCTTAACTTGTCCAAAGAACAACCCATCAGGTGAAGAGGACGATGGGGAACAGAAGTCTCCCTCTCCACCTCTTATCTCTCTGCAGATTACACTCTGGCTATTATACTAAGCTAATAGCGCATGTAGACGCGTTATGAATGAATTTGCTAAATGCACCAAACACTTTAGAAGAGGGGATTTAGCAAAAAAAGAGGATGGGGAAGAAAAGGGGGAGAGGGGTCTTGAAAAATAGGAAATACTTAAGGATATGCAAATACCCGAGTACAATAATGGAATAACCGTCTCAACAGATTTGTGTAGGGACAGCAAACAATGGAAATGTGCTCCATTTCCCCGGATGCTGCTTGTCAATCAATGTGTGTGTGCATGTGAGTGTGTATGAGCGTGTTTGTGTGTTTTAGAGAAAATTAGGAGAGTGTAGCCAGGATTAGGGTGACTGGGAGGTTGTGACAATGTGTAAAATGGAAGCGAAAGGACAATACAGAAGTTTAATTTATTACAGAGGATATGACTATCAATATGTTCTCCCTTTGTGAGCCAAGAGACTAAATACCTAAATGTGTGTGTGTGTGTGTGTGTGTGTGTGTGTGTGTGTGTGTGTGTGTGTGTGTGTGTGTGTGTTTGAGGGGGCACAGTGGGAGAGAGAGGAAGAAGAACATGGAAAGAGAGAGAGGATATAAAGAAGGAGGGAGGGGTGATGGCTGTATGCTGCCCCCTAGCTGCATCTCTGAAAAACTGCAGAGCATCATTTAGGACCAACAGTTTGCTCTTACTGTAAAACGTACAAAAACAGGCCACGTGAGACGACACTTCTGGAAGTCAGTAAAAAAAAAAAAAAGAAGAGAGAAGCAAGCAAACCTGCCAACAGTTACTCTACACTGCCTAATTAATATTATAACGAGATAAGAAGGGTGTGTGTTTTTGTTCAGAGTGTACCAGTCCTGCCCCTCTCCCCTGGTGCCAGCTGGCCCCAGATCGATCCACAGATGCTCCCCTGGTGGGGGGGCAGGGGTCAGGGCAGGAGGGGTGCCCGGGGGTCCTGCTGAATCCCTCTACCCCAAAATGCCAATGGGACGGGCCAGGGGAAGGAGGGGTTGGGATCCTTTTGTGACTGAGAGATGGATTAATTAGGCAGAGTGCTAAAAAGAAGCTGGCTTCTTTGTATGGACCTGGTCTGACAAACGCACACGCTGACAATTTAGTGAGTGTTAGCACCTGATGAACAAACCAATAAGCAAATGGCTTTTTAACACGGGTCACCAGTCAATTTGTTTCCAATTTTAATATGATCAATAGGTCAACTTGATCCATACAATAAATCATTTTTTGCAAACAGTTTGCATATCCACTGACTGACCTTGTTTTCAAATTGCTTGTGTGATTTGTTATACAGGTGCACATTTTCCTTTAAACGTGGACAATTTGTGTTTTCTTTATTGTTCCGTTGTATTACTGCTGAACTATTGTCTGCGGTATATAATGTACAACCCATCTGTCAAGCAGTGAGAGTGATGTTGTTGATGCAGGTAGACGATTGGGCTCTGGCATACCAACAAGACCGATCAGTGCTGAATCACTGGTTCAACATCAAGCAGATGATTATCTGACTTAAGTCGGCTTTCACAAAACAAAACAATCCGAAAGTGGAGTAGAGGGACGACCTGAGGTCACACAGACAGTGGCCTACACTTACAATGCAGAAGATATATCGTAATCTGCTAAATTTGTCTAAGGCCTGAAAGAAACACTATTAATTTAAGCCTAGTTTGCAAAATTCAACATGACTAGTAAGCACTGTTGCACTCCCTCTTCAGCTTATTGACTGTTTAACTCTATTGTAACCACATAAATTGAGTCAGAAAGGAAGAACACATTACGATACTAAAACCAACACAGTAATAAAGGGCACAATATGTCTAAGAGTACAGCAAGAATCATAACTCCTGTTTTCCCCTATTTTGTACACTATCAGAGTGAGTGGAAGATGGGTAACAGGAGTTGTTCTTGAGAGTTTAACAGTTGTGCCAAATCCAACTGTTTTTCTATCTTTTTCACTCTCGTTATGACATTTGAGAGTCTTAAAGCAATGTGAGAAATGCCGCAGACCCAAAGCAAATGTGGAAACTGGGACGACAAATAATAAACTCCTCAGAAGGCTGTACACAGACCTTTTTAATTTGTATTCAAAGGTTTTAGAAAAATAAAAACCTATCTCAATTTGGCCCATACAATAACCCTGAGGTAGCACGATTAGCTTTCAAACCAAAATCAGCTGGCTCTGTCTGAATTCAGCAGTCAGCATATTGAAGGTGGGTGGGGGGCACAGCGCACTGTCTATTCCTCTTGCCTCAAGGTCACAGTTATTGGAAATGGAGACATCCAATGTGCTCACATCTCTCTTTGAATCCGCACACAATGGAGTGATTCCTCTGTGTCAATTTGGCCTCCCCTGATAACCGATAATGCAGGCCTTTTTACATATCACCTATGAATAACGCACTATAGGCGTTATAGACACACACACACATACACACACTCAGATTAGGACCAATTTATTCATCTGCTACTATTATATGTGAGGATTTATTTTTTTCCCCCCCCAAGCAATATGTGCGTGTATTTTTAAAGGCAACAATGGACATAAAAGGCATGCAATACTATCACAGCCAGCATGTGAATTACAATAACAATGGTCTTAATAATGGAATGAACTGTACAAAAGGCTTTCATGTGTATTGTCACATACACACACACACATATGCACAGAGTCTCTCTCACACACTGACACACAAGAAAAAAAAAGGACCACAGGATTTCTCCTCACTAGGACCAGCTCGTGGATCAGATTTTGTGTGAAACTTCCAAAATGGAAACATGTTTTAGGGACCACAACTTTGTCCCCTGGGATGCATGTGCAACAAAACACAACAATGTTTAGAACAGTTGTGGCAAAGTGATACATCGCATTGTAATTGAAGAGAGCAAGAGGAGGGAGATTGATCACAACAAGAGTAGGATTAGGCTTGTTTGCAAAGAAAAAAGGGCAGATTATGGCTCAGTGTGTGCTGTTGTTTTGGCTGAATAGTCAAGTCCTTTTTGTACAACACAAAACAACTGGACATCGGACAAACGTGTGTGTGCCTACTGCCAGGTTACCAGGCCCTATCAGCACAGGACTGCAATCATGAGGCAAGAGGAGCAGACTCATAGGTGACAGTGGGGTAAACATACATTCACAAACATCCACTGTAAATAAACAAAACTCATGAGGGCAAAATCATGAAGATCTAAAGACAGGATTCTTCTTGTTTAGGTGCCCTAGACATAATACAAACTAGCAGTATACTAAAGTTTAGGCAATTTTGTGGCTGAGCTTACCTCTTACTTTACACCTGAGAGCTCCAAAAAATAGGTAGCATACTATTATTAAATACAGATTTTAAAATGATCACAGTTTTAATTAAAGAAATCAAATCGATGTCATTTAAAGCTGAATGAAGTGATCCATTAATGCAACTTTTTCAGAGGAAAAACAAATACCTTGGCTTTAGGTAAAAACTTGTACTAAGAACTGATCCAATACCACAGTCCAACTGATTTATATAGTTAGCTGTCTGAGGTTTGAGGTGTCTGTGTCTCAGTGGTAGAGTCAGTCATCTGAGAGGGGGGGGGGGGGGGGGGGGAATTCCTTTAATGCAGGGTTGCCTCTGATGGCCCAGATGAAAGGAGGAGAGTCACAAACCAACCGGCCCTTAAAAGGTCTAATCCTAACTGGGAGAGGGGTCTGATTATTGGGGACTAATCTCTTGCAAGCTTGCAACACCAAAGCAAGCACACACAGGCATGGGCTAAAAAAACAGCAATATTTCCAGAGGTTTAACAACATTAATAAGATCAAATACACAAGCTATATTTTTTTTCTCTAAAATCAGCCTGATACAATGTCAGCAGAAGAAAATATTGCTGCTGTGACAACAAATCGCATCTGGCTAATCTGACTTCCTTCATACTCATCCACCTTCCAAAGTGGTAACATTTGACTTGAGTGCATGTTAACAGCTTACTATGTGCTCTAATGAGCAAACATATCTGACTGGTTGTAAAGGTGCATCTGACTTGAGTTTAATACTCACTGCAATGTTATAGACAGACTCTTCTAATTAAGATTAAATTATTTGAATGTGAAAAAAGATATGCAAAGTCTGAACAACTGAAAGTAGAAGATTCAGGTTTAAGCAGAAACATTTAAAAATTCTTTTGTGAGAGACTTTTGACCTTACATAAACCTATTTAAGATGAGATATAATCTATGTAAAGCTGTAGAAAACATTCTTTTTTTAATTATCATTTCATCTTCAAATTATAATTATAATTCCCACAGTCCTAACAAATATCAAACACTGCTTTCTCTGTCCAAACAACAGTAAGAGACCATCCAAATTTTCATTTACTGTAAAATAAATGGAATACAAAAAACAGTTGTTCATTAATCTTCTTAATCCCAAATAACCAATAAACTGACTCATTTGTAGAAGCTCTAAAGTTTTGATGAGAAATACAACCTTGGAATGCAAGTATCAATGTTACTTTCAGTTATTCAGTTGGTTTAATTTTGGATTAATTTTTTTAATGAAAAGTTCAAAGAAAAAAGGAAAAGGGACGGCATAAATGCAGCAAAACCTCAATAGTCAAAAGCAGAAACAAGATTATGTATGGCATCTTTGCTTAACTGAACTAAACCAACTAACTAAAATGTGCCTTTTTCCAATGAGTCTGCATCAAATTCATAACCAGTGGGGGAAAAAAATGCCAGATGGACACCAAGCTAGTATCTCATATCCTCTCCGTCTCCATTAATTTCTGTCCCTCCCTCCCTCTCTCTGTTCTTATCAGTGTGTCCAGGGTGCCCTCCTCTCTGTGACTCCCCGGGTCTCTCTTTTGGGTGGCCCTCAGTGCCCCCCACACACACTCAGACCCAGAGCATGCACTTCAGACAGGGGGCTAATGGGAAAATAAATTACCAGCAGGCAAAAGCCCTGGCTCTGCACTTCTGCTGGAGAGAGGAAAGGAACATGGGGGGTTTGGAAAGAAGGGGGGGGGTGGTGTCAAGAAATGGAGAGAGAAGGGCAGAAAAAGATGAAAATGAAAGACAGAGGTGGAAAGTGAGGAAACTGACAGAGAGAAAAGTATAGAGAAGGGAAAAGATGGAGAAAATGAGGGAGAGAGGGTGATGGAGAAAGAAACAGCAAAGACGGAGAGGGAGAGGGAAGGATAGAGGTCGTCAGGATTATAGCAGGAGTTCATCCTTGGGCAATGAAGTGCCTGCTCATCAGTTTTACCACCATTTCACCATCTCTGGCCTTCATAGAGGCCTAACATGGACAATAACATCACCACACACACAAAAAGCCACTGAGCCAATTCCTCCAGCGACTGTATCTGGGATTGATTACTCCGCCTGTATGAAGCAGCAGTTCAGTTATCAGGATGGCAGATTCACCACAGTGACAGACATCAGTGGAGCAAAATCTGTGCCCATGTGTGTACAGGTATAACGTTGGACCACTTTGAGTGCATGAAAGCCCGGATGTGTGAATGCGTGTGTGTGTGTGTGTGTGTGTTCCTGTGTGAAAAGTAGTACAGTGTTTTTCTACCATAGTTTCTGCGACCTTTTACCTCTTTAACAACAACTCAAAGCAGAGAAGAAAATATGTCTCAATTCATCATTTAAGGTGAGTAAATAAAAAATAAATATAAAAAATTCCTGGCAAGTCTGAAGTCACATTAATATTGGCTTTTACAAATAAAAGTTATTAAAACAGTTATAAATCTCTGAGTGACAAGTAAGCGACAGAAAACGCAATGCCGTGGTTAGACTTGATCATCGTCTGATACGATGGTCACTGTGTCAGACTAGGCGATCACAGACCTGTGAATTTGTGCGTTGACTTGACCGACAGACGTCACAGACTACTCGGTGGTACCGGTCGTTATGATGGTGCAGAGCGCTCTGTGCTTTCATTGGTCAACATTATTGCTGTGGTGGAACACATTGTAGAAGGCAAGAAAGAGAAATCAAACATGCTAGACCTTCTGTCAGGAGGTTGCGAGGTGTCCCAGATGTGGCCTTGATTGTTGTTCACTATGAAACACTCCACGAGTTAAAACGTTCATTTTCAGGGGGGCAGACGGATCCAGAATCCTTACGTCTAACAGATCGCACTAAAATCACGCTTATAACAACTAGCAGAGTACTTTTGCTACTGTTCACAGTTGCATATAGAGCTGAACGTAAAAACATTTAAACAAAACACAGTGAAGTATGTGGTGGCAACAAAAGCTCCCAAGCGCAGGTTGAGTTTCAGCATTTGCTTTTTGTTACCACGGAAATGACAAAGCTACAAAGCTACTTTTTTGAGTCTGTTGGGACAAACACAGGCACTCAGGTAAAATAAACATGTTACACAAGGCAGAAAAAAACAGAAAACATCAGTCTATTTTGATTTGATCTGAACTTAATGTTGTAGCAGGATTGTATGCAGCAAAGTCATTGTGCCCTACAGAACAAATGATGTATGGGATCTAGCCCTTATGTACCAAAGCTTGTTATTTTTGCACCACTGTGTATAAAAAAAAAAGGTTAATATCTGACCCCATACATGCCAATATAACCACCTGTCTGATACTTAGTATTAGAAAGTTGAATGACACATTTCCATGAAACTCCAAAATCCCATTCTGAAAAGAAGCATTGTGATTACTGTATGAAGATCCTCCCTTCCAGAGGAGAAGCTGTTAGGAAGAATACAATCCCAACAAGATCCCTGGAACTTTCATATTTCAGAGATATCAAATGTTGTTTTCCGGGTGGTAACAACAACAGCATCAGATTCTCCAAATGCACTCAATTGTCACTTAAAGGATCTGTTTGTTTTAGCAGTTTTAGGCAGGCTGCAGAGATCTGACTGAGCTATGATAGGGCCCTAATCCAGAGCAAAGCTGATTTGCGTAAGGGGGGAAGGGGGGGCTATAAGATGGCCTGTGACAAAAAAAACAATTGCCCCAAGTGAGAGTGTCTCTTTTTCACCCTGCTCCATGACAAAGGTGTACTCTCCATGCTAAGTGACAAATCTGGGGAGACAAAGAGCATTAGCAGGGTGATGCTCTGCTTCAGTGCTTCTGATTGTGGCCAACTCAAAGAGAATCTAATATGGATTTTAAAAAGAGGAGAGGGAGAGATTAGAATGAAAGAGAAACAATGAACACCTTCTACCAAGGGGGAATTAGTGGAGGGATTGGATAAGGAGCCGGTGTGTTTATAATGGGTGTGTGTGTGTGTGTGTGTGTGTGTTTGTTCTTTAAACTCCTTTTTTTAACAAAAGAACAATAGGTTTCCCAAATTGTTTATGTGCATTTATATGGGAGACAAAATCACACACAAAAAAGCTTTTACTCATTTAACTACATTTTTGAATGGTGGAAGAAGCATTTAGTATATAGTATGATCATTTTTATGGTATGTTTGTAGTGAATTGGTTAACTAAAAAAAGAACGAGCTTTAAATGTTCAGGCTCATAGATGAACACAAATCAATAAACCTTTGGAGTGTGCTGCTTTACTGACTGCACAGGCATTTTCCTCCTGCTACAACAAGAGTTTCTTAGGTAGAACTACATCAGAAATGCAACAGCAATGGGGAATATTTGTTGCCTTTCCTTAAAGACAGTGTATAGGCCCATTTTATTGAATAACACCCAATAGAGCTCGACTGACCAATATATCTGTGGGAAGACTTGGGCCTATCATAGGTGTGTCACTATTGGAGTATGTTACGTCATTTCTTTCTAAAAAAAAACATTAAATACAGAAAACATGCTCGGGATATTTTGAGAAATAATGTAATCACATGTTCAGAACACAATCAAACTCGAAGCTTTCTTACAGCATTGTCTGCAGCACATGTAGCATAGCAGCACAGCAGGAAAGTAAATAGAGGAGGACTATTTGCATTCAGACTTGAGAATTTACTAAATCGGCCGCCATTTGGATGATCACTTCACTTTCCCCACTAATGTCTGTATCTGTCTCAATCAACCCATACCAGTCATGTTCCAGATGGTACGAAATGCGTTCCTTCACCACATCTTCTCAACACCTGAGGATGTTCACCATTACTGTTAGCCACCAAAGTGTCCTGACCCCATCTTCAATGGGTGTGTACTGATTTATATCCCAAACAGAAATGTTTGGGGATCAGTGTAACCGTCAGTAGCAGGCTTAGCGCTGGCATCAGAGCAAATCGCAAGACCCTATTCATTGCCACTTACCAGAACAGTTGGCTCAGACGCATTGTGTGCATGTGTGCGTGTGTGCGCGCGTGAGAATGCTCACACACCAACACCGACTTGCATGTACTTGCTATATGAGCGGATCTTGAGGAGATAACGTCAAACACATCACCCAGCAGGGTACAAGTTAAAGCTAAGTTCATCAAAAACCTCTCTGTATTTGTGCATGCATATTCTGTCACCACCACTACCCAGACACACACACACATTTCCACCCACGCAGGCTTGGCAGGTCAAGCTTGTGGATAAACAGGGGGATTTGTCGAGGGCAGTGTTTTGCGGGCCACACGGGCCTGTCTCCATCGCAGGCAGCCATCTTAAGTCGCACAGGAAAAATAAATAACCAAAAGATGGAGATAATGACTGTTCCACTGTTCTTGTCCAATCACAAAAACAACGGTCTGGCCACCCATCTTCCCAAAAAACAAGGTGAGATGAGGACGAAGATGGGAAGGACAAGCCTGGTTAGAGCGACCAATGAGGAGTGTAGGTGACACCACAAGGTGATAGATATGACCTCAGAGATGACGGATTATGAATAACATACGAATGAAAGCTTCAGAGGTGATAGCAGTATCGTAGCTCTGAAAAATGGTCTAAAATAGAAGACTGGGACTGACATTTTCATCAACACAAACGTGTCAATTTTCCAGAATGTAACCAGCTGGAATAATGACAGTCTTTTTGAACAGGTGAATGGCGCTTCATATTTTAAAATGCATTCTCATTTGTAACCAAGTTTCAGTTCCAAAACTTGATTCCCGGTTTTGGGGATGTGTTTTGTGATGTGTCTAATTCCCGTATTGCAATTATGATGAAATAGCATTTGACTGCACAGCCCTAGCACCCATGACATTACTTCACCTTGTTTGGGTCTGTAACAGTGGCACTTCCCTTTTGTGTCAAGTGAAGTTTTCTCAGCGGTGACATTCATAATCATTCATGTTTTTTTTCCAAAATCATGGTATGGTATAATCTGTAGTTGGTAACATCAACATCTCCAGTCAAAACACACACACTAACTCAAGCTTCAAGGTCTACCATGTGAAGGCCACACAGGTGGGGAAGCGGATGTTTCCCTGGTGACACTTGTGTTTTGATGTTTATTTTGGGGTCAAACGTCACACTGTATGAGGCAAAATAAAAAACCTGTTTGTACTGGTTTAGACTCTGCATGTGTGTGTTTGTGTACAGACAAGAAATGTATCTATGTGTGTGTGTGTGTCTGTGTGTTATAATGTGTATACATGCTGTGTATCTGTGTGGGTGTTTATGTGCAAATATGAAAGAGAGAGGCTTCATATGCGACTGTGTGTGTTTGTGTGTTTCCGGCAGTGTCTGGTGACATCTGCTGTGTTGTTGGCTTGGAGCGGCGCACAGTGGGCTGCAGGAGCCTCAGACTAAGGAGATGAAAGCCGAGGTCACAACCTGGACCAGTGGGACAAGACACACTCACTCACTCACACAACACACAAATACAAAGTCACACATGCAAACATAAAGACGTACACACAGACTGTAGGCACATGGTACTAACACACAAGGTAGGCATATGTCTCTCTGTCACACAGCGTGCAGGGGGGCTTACAAGAACACAAGGACGAGCAACTGAAGAGTAAACGGGAAAGATAAAACAGTAAAGCAGACAAAACAATATGAAGATGGACAAAATACAAAGACACACAACAGTGTGAAAAATATTATTCAAACAGAGGAGCAACGCCTGACATCATCAGGGGCAACAGTTAAATCAGTTTAATTAACCCCACACACACACACACACACACACACACACACACACACACACACACACACACACACACACACACACACACACACACACACACACACACACACACACACACACACACACACACACACACACACACACACACACACACACACACACACACACACACACACACACACACACACACACACACACACACACACACACACACACACACACACACACACACACACACACACAGAATCTGGATGCCCAAGTGTAAACAAATGACAAATGTGTGTGATGATGTCTTTAACAATACATTATTACAGCCAGGTGCAGCCATGAAAAGGGATGCTGTCAAGTATCAGTTATGTTATCACGTGACAAACTATTCCATCATCCATAAAATATCCATCAAAACACCCCAACACAAGTTTAAAGGGTTCAAGTTATGTCTCAGTCTTTTTTGTTTTGTCTGTAGTGGAAATCCTGATTAATACCAGATCATATTGTTTACAATAGAAAATATGCAACATATGCAGTTGTTTTTTTATAACAAAAGTTCTGTTCTGGACAAAAATGTTTTAAGCACCGTAAAGCAGCAGATTCCCATACTTTTCACACAGTAAAAAAAGAAATGAATTGCCTTTGTTTACAAATACCAGTGCTCAGACACACATGTTCCCCTATGTAAAGAATACAAAATACAAAATGTACAGATCATGAGCCACACAACCTATAATCAGACAAATTTGGTCACACACAAACACGACACATTCACAGAGTGGTCGTTAGACACACACACACATACACATACACACACATACACACACAGACACACACAGACACACACACACAAACACTTCATGGTAGTGGTAGCAGTTAGTCAGCAGACAGGCCATGTGATGGGGTGGTGTGGTGTGGATTAGGGGCCAGTAAGCCTATTAGGGCGACAGGAGGGACCACCCGGCCTCCACAGCCACCTACAACCCTCACCTACACGCACGCAAATACACACACATCCCACTAACATAACTGGCTGGACTCGCAAGCAATGGCATAGTTCACCAGAAATAGGTTCAGCTTCTCAAACAGGATACCCACACACAGAGATGTACAGCTACACACACTAAGCTTTTAGCTGAACTGTGTGGAGTTATTTCCTTTATACAGTTGTAAAGGGTGTGTGTGTGTGTGTGTGTGTGTGTGTGTGTGTCTTCATTTTCTTATTCATTGAACAAAAATAATAGATGTTAGCAGAAAGAGTCAGAATTTAGACTTGTCATAGTATGTGTGTGCACCCATTGTGTATACTTATTCTGCGTTTGTGTGTCTGCTTAGGTAGGGGTCTAGTCATGGGGGGTAATCGACAGCATCTGTTGCCTCTCCTCAGGGCGATTAATTAGATTAAATTAATTTGGAAAGCGTGTGTGAATGTGTGATCCCATACTAAGACCCCCCACCCCTACCTCTTTTCAACAGTAACACACTCACACACACACCCAAGCACACAAACACACACACTCATTTACAGCCTTGCCGCTTTAAAGTACAAAGCATATATTATTTAAAATTAACACTGTGAGCTCACAGTAACACACAACACACACTTCAATGTGACACAATAAATTAGGCCTTTTGAGTTCTCCAAACTATTCAAGAAATAGGAAATGAGCAAAGGTGAAAACTTTGGAGACACACACATGCACACGAGTGCAAATTAATCCCAATTTGTCGGCCTCGGCACGGGAGAAACTTTTGGGATTTCATACTTCATACCAGCTTTTGTCACCTTTGCGTGAATAGCCGAGGGCTGAAATAATTGTGTTTTTCTTCCCAAAGGCCCAGTCAGTGCTCACAAGCCACTGGCCTACGTAATGTGTTCCAGACAGAGAAAGAAGGGGGGGAGAAGGGGGGGGGGGGGGGGGGGGGTGTATACACACCATGGCTATTGGTACAATACATGGGTGTGTGTGTGGGTGTGGGTGTGTGTGTGAAGGTGATGGAAGAGGGCTGGCCTGTGAGTGTGTGTGACTGTGGGTGCCGTGGTTTTTCAAGGTCTGCCCGCTGAGATGAGTGTGTGTCAGTATGTGACTGTATGAGTGTGTGCAAGTGGGAGGTATGTGGCGTGGAAATGGCCTTAATGGAGTTGGATGTGGTCCACAATAGACAGGACATCAGCACAGAGAGAGGACTGAAAGAGAGAAAGAGACTGAGAGGAAAAGAGATGGAAGGGAAGAGAACATGGCCAGAGGCAGTGACAGAAATATCATAAGACGTGTCAAAAATCCATAAATGTTCAGAATAAAGTAACACGGGTAAAATATCAGCCAATAAGAGCTGCATTAAATGTGATACTTTAAATGTATGCGGTGACACAAAATATATTCTCAGATCCTTCCTTTGGTCGCAACATTGCAATTAAATGCCTTTTAATATGTGGCTAAAATAGTTTAAATGCATATCTGATATCAAAATGACTCAAACAGTCAAAACGAAAATCACACTTTCAATGACATCTCCCTGGCTCCACAAACCGTAGTGGTGCATAAAACAATCAGCATAGGGCATAGACAATCTGTGAGTCCTCCGAGTCAGAATCCACAGTGGAAAAAGGAAGGCTGGAATTTGTCGTTGTTAGAAGAGATGCCAATGTGTGTTCCCTAACATATAAGTGCATTATATTGCTTTATGATTGCTGTGTAGTGTTAGCCTAGCTCTATTTTATTCGATTTTGGATAGAGGTCATGAACAGCCCAGTAAACTTCTGAGCCTAAATGTTTTCGTTTTTCAATTCATGCTGCTGATAGTCAGACACCCAGCATCTCTGGGTTATTACTGTTTGAATGATTGGTTTGATCAATTAATTGAATGATTTTTGTAAAAAAAAAGGTTAAGGCATAACCTTGCTGTAGTCAAACCAAATATTATTAAAGTTTATAAAACTTTTAATGAAAGTGGGGCCCATATAGCGGTAACTCTCCCCCCAATGTACAGCGGCTATAAACCTTCAAGTGTATGGGCAGGGTTTGCCTCGACCCTCTGCCACTTATCATTTCCTAAACTCTAATTTTGAATTTCAATTATATCCATTGTACTCTCCAATAAAGGCATACAAGCCAAGAAATAACCTCAACAATTGTAATTTAATATTACAGTATTACATTTCTGTATGATTTTCTCACAACTCTTCCCCTTTATGTCGCTGAAAAACACAGTTACTCATTATTTATTATCTGAGAATGTTAAAGAATTTAAAGGCACTATCCAAAATCCAAATCAAAAATGTGAAATATGCATCAGAAAGGCAGTCAAACGGTGTGAGGGTTGTTTAGCAGAGCAGCTAAAGACTCGTGAAATCCTTTTTTTCAAAGCAACGTCAATGCACTTGACTGAAAAAGGTGAAACATGACTTAAAGGGGGAGAGATGGGGGGGTTTGGCTGTGGAGTGTGTATCACTGTATATTCAATGTATTCAGGCATGATAGCAGCTCGCTTAAACAGTCCAGTGTGTGTGGGAATGTGTTATTCAAATCCTTCCACAAAGCTTTGAAGACGAGGGAAGTTGGTCATCATCAGCTTTGGTCGATATGCTAACGCAGAGAGAATACACACAGATATACATACACACATTAACCCCCCCCCCCCCATGCACATACACACAAAGGAGACAGTCAGCACAATGCCTTCAAATATAGCCATCCAATCTTTTGACTCTCAATTTGCCCACCTTTTTGATAAAACGTGCTTATATGAAAAAGGGTAAAAGGCAAGGGTAGCATGCAATTTAGAGATACTACTGTGTAGCCACTTTCAGCCTGCCACCTCTCCATCGCTTTCTCTTCTTCCTTCTCTCTCTCTCTCTTTCCATCTTTTGATTATGCGATTCGCCTTGGCAGACGAACAAATAGAGGAGAGAAAATGGTAGTGTTTGACACTGCCATTTTCAATGACAAAATACAATCTAACCAGGGCCAGTAATTCGACGGGGAGGGATTAGCCCAGTGCGAGGTTGGGCCCCCAGATTAAGACGAAGCCACAGCGCAGGGATCTTGAATTTCATCATCTCCGGCGCTCAGGCACAATGGCGTATTCTTCCCCTTTCTCCCCTGCCGTCTGATGAGGGGTCAGGAGAACTCACCTCTCCTCTTCCTCTGTTCCTCCTCGTCCTCAGAGAAGCACTCACTACAGCATTCATCCCTCCTTATTTTATATTAGCTTAGATACAAGTAAGGTGAGGGTTGTGCATGAGCAGGGGGAGCTGAGGCGTCTATACATTGGTAAAAAGTCATGAGAAAATCAGATCAAATGTACAAACATTACATATTTTTGGATAATATCATCTATATCTACCCACATACGTCATCAACACTGATAAATTATACATGCAGCTGCATGACACTTGACACTCATGCATAGACAGAAACACTGGTGACATAAGGGGGGGATCAAACAGCTTTAAGGGCCAATATTTAAAAGGAGTTTTCATAGAGGTGTCTTGGGGTAGACTGCCCTCTTGAGGTTAATCTGTATAATTGACCTTCAATTCAAGTGCCAGGCTTGAAATAAGTCATGTCAGAAACATAACTGACGTGGAATCAGTTTAGCAGCTCTAATGCTCCACATTAGATCAAACAGGCAATCTTTATTATTCATATTCAGTTGAGATATTTATGTTGAAGAAGGATGCTGTTCCTTTGCCAACATCTAATTTCCCTCTCCCCCTGACACATTATAATTAAATGTAGTACTCAGTAATTCAACAGGTTTACTTGTCTGACATAAAAATAGTCACTCTAAGGCTTTTTTCAGAAAAAAAACCACTTTCAGCACCTTTTGAGCGCTTATGCGCGTGTGTTCTGTAACCTTAACAACGGGATCTAGCCTACGGTGCAACCGTGCCGAAGCCGACTGGAGCACAACGCATCAATTTAGCACAGAAAAGAACAAACGGGACGTGAAGTCAGACACCGATACAACATTAAAACATCCTGTTTATTTTCAGAATAAAACCCTCCGTTTTGACGGTTCAGAAAAACGACTGTTTTTGTGTTTGTTTACATGTTTATAAGGTTTTTATTGAGTTTTATACCACGAACATCGTATTATCTCGTGCTGTCGCGAGTGAATCTGTAACATTACAGCGGAAATTCCTTTGTCTCTGTACTCCAGCTGTCCGGCTGTGCTCTCCATGCTGTAGACTGAGAACGCAGCCGGTGGGTGTTGACGGATGAGGGTGCACGGACCCGTAACGGACCGGAGCGGACACGCAATGCACACATATCTGGTGGAAGTTCGCCGTTATTGGGTGCATGACATCTTTTGGGGCACCTGTAACTAGGGACGTAGATTACTACTCGTCCTGATTGGTCAGCTGTCATAAAGGCGCTTGAAGTCACCCAGCGCTTTTCTGAAAAGTTGAAATAATTAAACTGAAAAAGGCGTCGGGCGCAGCGCTTTTTGAAAAGGCGTCATCCTTTTTCCATCGGGTTGTATGTAAAAAAGGCCCTGGCAGTTGAAAAAAGAAGTCAAGTGTGAACACGGCCTTAGGCAAGCAAAACAAGATAACAGGTGACTAAATAGCATGTAAATGCAATTTCAAACCCAGGATTCACTGACACACTAAAAGAAATACAAGAATGAATTAAAGACCAGTCCATGTGGCTGGAGCAACATGTAGTTCGCTCATTACATGTAGATGTAATGATGAGTTGAGGAAATAAAAGAGGGACTTACTTTTATGGGCATTAAGGATTAAAAGAGGAACTTCAAAAGAGTTGCTTTAAAAACAGCCAAAAAATAACAAACTCTCGATTTAAATCAAAAAAATCATCTAAAGAAGACAAGAAAAGAAAATGGCCACAGTCCTGATAAGGGAATGAGCTCGAGATTTGTAGATATTTAATCAGGATTCAGAAGCCTTGGAGAAAAATATTTAACTGTAAGAATAAAATGCCTTTTACACCTGTTCCCCACTGTCTGTTTATTATTCTAACAGATTGAAAAGGATAGCACATGTATCCTAACAACCATGTCAAAACATTAAACATAACAAACCTTTAACCATAAAGTCACTCCACAGTCTTTCTCTCACTTGACTTTTGACATTGTTTCATTTTCATCCCTTTTCTACATCTGAGTATGTGAGGGTATAAAGTTGCCTTCTCCCTCCCTCCCTCCCTCCTCAGTGCTTGCCATTCCTGCTGTCAAGGCCTTGTTTGGCTTTGATCTTTCTGTCATTAGTCAGGTATGCAGAGAAGCAGGCAAACTCACAAACTCTTCATTTTTTCTCCCTTTCTTGCTCTCTTTCGCTCTCTCCCACGCTCTGGCTGGAGAACACCGGCTGACCTGCTTGTCTTCTCAGCTTTCTATCAAAGAGAGAAAGGTAGAGACCCGTTTCTGCTGTCGTTGCTTTGAGCTTGACATGTACAGAAAGTGACAGTGGCAAAGCACTCAGCCGGCTCTCTTAAAAAAAGAAGGTCTCAGAGGTCTATCCTTCCTGATTACTAGAGACTAGCCGCTCTCTTGACAGTAAAGCAGTTAACACACTGTTGCATTTTGATGTAGGCTTCATTTTCAAGGGCATATTCATTCAAGATTGATTTGCTTATTTTGGTCACTCACACTCAATTGTCATTTCAGAAAATCTCACAACACTAGTTTAGTTTGAAGATGAACAGTTTTTGACATCAAAGCTAATGTTTCCTTTAAAATAAGTTAACCTTTTCCTGAATTGTGTAATGCAGCTATAACTCACTAATACAAGCAAACACAAAAAACAAAATTAAAGGAGGTATGAATATTTTAGGGGATGCAAAAATACAGTCAGCCCACGGTTCAATACGTACCTCGGTTTTTTGGTCACGGTTCACGGTTCGGTTCGGTTCTGACGGGCCGGGCCATTAAAATGTTTCCAGTGTTAAGTGTTTTAGGCAAATTGTACAGAACATCAAGGGATTAAGAAAGAGAGCTACTTTTTTTCTATTTTAAAACTATTTATTTTACTTTGAAGCAAAACAAATTCAGGTGCTCTCCTTTTAGCCTATTGCAAAGTCAGATTAGATTTGAACATGAAGTAAACTACAATTAGCTCAATGAATGGCAACAAAAAAGTGCATTGGTGGCATACTGTCATATTTCTCTTTTGGTTACGATTATCGCTCCTCTCTTATTCTTGTAATGTTCAGTATTGTAAATATTTTGAGTATTAACAGCAGTTAAATGATTTCAGAACATTTCGAAAGACATCAAACCTCACACTGAAGGTTCAGACGTGTTTTATGACCAGTTTAGAGTTTTTAAAGAGCAGTGAGGGTGATGCGCAGACGCACAGACAGAGGAGCACTCAGTTGATGTTGACAGACATCAGTTAGTTAACAGACAGCAGCCTGCCATGTAGTTCACATACTTCACTAGTTAACATGTAAACTGTAGAGCAGATGATCAATTTCACTTTTTGTTTCTTGTCCGTCCACTTATATGTGTAATGGCACGTTCCCCGACTCTCGCTCACCCGTATAGCTCTCTCTCCCTCTCACGTTCGCGGACCCACAGTTATCTTTTAATGCATGTTTTTGACATAATGAGGGAGAGAGGCTTTCGGGAAAAAGGGCGTTTGCGGCTGTTAATATACCTGGACGAGTGGGAAACACTGCGCAGTACATGTTTTCCAGGCGCTCACGCTCGCGCCACACTATCAGAAACTGGTCTGTAGTGTAATGCTACTTGAGCAATGACTGCAGCCTGTATGATCTATAGACTGTCACTGTACCGGCCCTGGCGGCCCTTCAGGCAGCCCGGTCCACCGGGAATTGTCCCGGTTCTCCCAATTAGCCACTCCGGGCCTGGCTGCTCCTCACTGCTCGCCATGCTAAAAGTAATGTTGTTGTCAGCGTCACCAAACTTTAGCGCGTGGTGATTGGCTATTAACTCACTTGGTGGTTGGGGTTTCCTCATGCCTGCATGCTGACTCACAGGCACACACAGACAGAGCCAATTTAGAGAGAAATACAATGCGCGGAAACTAGTTAAACGCCAAACCGTTAAAACCGCAATTCACAAGTCAGTATTGAACCGTGGATGCCGTACCAAACGGTTCAATATTTTTTTGAGAATTCTTGCATGCCTAGAATATTTCCTTTTTTTTTAAATAAGTGACATTCTTGACCTTTCACTATTCACTACACAAATGTTCTGCCAACATATTTCAAGGCATGGATTTTTGGTGAAAAACATTACTGCCATAAAAGTGAGGAGTTGACTTGAACAAAAGACTTTTGATGCCATTAGTAAACTTTTAAACTGGGCTTCTTCATAATCTGGACCAGCACAAACAATTATTAGCACACTAGACTGGGACTTTTAAACAGCTTGC
Organism: Labrus bergylta; assembly: GCF_963930695.1. NCBI lineage: Eukaryota > Metazoa > Chordata > Actinopteri > Labriformes > Labridae > Labrus > Labrus bergylta. The sequence goes on along the minus strand of NC_089204.1, from coordinate 15,382,012 downwards.
AGCTAGAGGGGAGAGGGATCAGACTGTGATATCTGTCACTGGACCAGGACAGACACTTGTGACAGCAAAGACCCAAGTCAGCATGGATCAAAACCCTTTGATCTTGCAGAATGGTGGTGAGAAAGAAATGATACTTATTGATGTTATCACAATGTCAATAAGTAGAGTGAATCTGAGATGAGCCGTTTCCCAGGTCACAGACTAACTTACACAGACAATAATTAAAAGGTTTGAGTTAAAGAGGTACTGCCTCACAGCACTCTCTCACAGGAAGCACTAGTCTTACTTTTCTGCAAATGTCTAAATTTGTAAGCACAAAGGTCTCGTTTGTCAAATGCTTCGGTAAAGTTTAGGCTCAGAAGGTCACAGAAGTGGCTCCAGAAGAAGACACAGAGCAAAACACAGCGAATCAATTCTGAGCAGCGAGTTCCCAGTTTCCTGCAGAAATACTGGTCAATGTCAAAATATTCTCTCTTTGTTCTTTTATTACCCTCCTTCTTTCCTCAATCCAGCCAACTTTTTCAAAACTACTCAATCCACTCCCCTCTCTCCTCCACCTTCCCCAATTTTGGTTATACAGTGGGAGTCCAACTTTCCATCCAATACTCTATGGCATGCAGGAGTCCTTGCCATGCAAACAGTCATTCTTTCCTCTGCTTCTGCTGACACACACACGCACGTGCACACGCGGCCCTTCAACACCCTCAACATACAAAATTGCAAAACGTTATTATTACTCCCTGGTTGCCTGTTTTGTCTTTGTCTATGCTGTGCATTGTATCGTCGTGTCTCCCCTGTCTCCTACATACTTTTGCTCTTGTCATGTCCCTCATTTGTCTTGTATTGTTCTGCATCACCTAATAAAAAACAAAAGGAAAAAAAACAAAAAAAAACACAGTACGGACTAATGTAAAAAAAAAACCAAAAAAAAAAACCATGCCATCTTTAAATGAGTTGTTTAAATACATGAACAGCTAATGTTATGACTCATTATGAAATTTACAAATGAGTAGATAAATGGACAAATTACAAAAGAGTCAAGTTACTCTTTGTTTACATTGAAACTTAATATTTGAGTTCACTTTAGGTATGTGTTTTCAGGACTTTTAATTCTATGTTAATACACACAACTATTCACACACACAGTTATGCCACACACAGTGTTTGATGGCATTCAGGTATGACAACATGTTGCGAGTCAGGAGTTGTGTAATACCAAACAAACTGAAAGAATGTAATAGCATAGACTGACCACATGGTGGCAGAACCTGCAAAAGTAATACAAGGAGGATTTACTTGGGAAAAAAGACAGAGAATGAGGAATTGATTTTTTTTCTTTTTTCATTTGAAGTTGTCTTCACCAGTCATGGTTTGATTCAGTCTAGGAGCCTATCAGAAGGCACCTATCCATATGGTTTCATGTGGTAACCTTTTGTCTTCAAAACAAAGAAACATCCAGTGTACTTTAGAGATACAGAGAGATGATTTGGTACTCACATTTTCAATGACAAATGTCCACTCTTTGTCTTCAAACTCCTCTGCATGGGGGTCCTGCAGGGGGAATGGAAAAGGTATTGCTTAATAAAATGTATTAAATAAGAGCAGGCTGTATGGTCATTTGAAACAGCAACAACATTGCACAATTGAATATTGATTATTATGACAAGTTTGGTAATTACTGTGACAGCAGGTATTAACAAAACCTCATCAGTGTCTCTTTGTAGCTCTGTTCACCCAATAAACTGGTTCAATAGTCTTCACTCATTCCGACAGTCTTGTTTCATATCGGTGTTGAATGTTTTCAAATTAATAAGTTCACTTTCAAACTCTGGACAATGAGCTACAGATGCCTTTCCCACAAACTTTTAAAATTATGTTTGAGTTAAGAAATACCTCTCCAAATCAAACAAGAACTGAACATTAATACCATTCATACAGCTAGGATTTATGACAGGTTATACTATTATAGGTTACTGTAAGCTGGGTCTACAATATAGTAAACTATACCAACTAAGTGTTTGATTCTCTGTCGGTCAGTCTGGTAGAGTCAGCCAAGATACACAAAACTAACCAAATCAACACCCTAAAACTAAATATTATTCTATCAATTAAAAACAAATGTTATTTGCAAGACAAAACTGCTTTCATTTAATTTGTCTTTTACAGACTAAAGCATTTTTTTTTAAATAATAACTGATTGTTTGTTGCATCCTATACACAAGAACATGCACACAAGTTAGGACATGCAACGATGGCCTTCCTGTCTGACTGTATCTGTGACACGCCCAAGGAAATCAATACTCCTGCAGTCTGCTACAGCTCTCAAACACATCAACCACTTGGGAGGAAACATACACAGCAAGTTCTGAATATGCACCATCACACAACGTTTATAAATCTGCATTATTATATAAACTGCTTTTAAAAGCCAAAAGAGCAAAGTTGTATTTCAGCCCCAGTTTATTTATACCATAAATCCAACCTTTAAGTTAACAATATTGCCTTCGCTTACATGTCGAAACACAAACAGGGACTTTCATGGATAAAACTTTGCAATATCTTTCTAGAGCAAACATTAGGCTATTCTCAGGTTTGGAAAATACAGTTATATAACAAAAATCCACAACTGTTACACCATTGGCTGTTTCAAAATGTCCAAGAATATTTGCACACTGTCTCTGTTATAATTGATTTGCCTACAGAGTGGAAGTCAGAAGGCTATCCAGTGAAGTTACTTATATTTATTTCAGTCTTTTCTGAAAGTACATCTCCCTGAGGCACAGACTTCAATACTGCTGAGCTAAGCAGTTTGATCGCAGAGCTTCAGGTCAGACAGGGAATTAAATCATCTCAACATCTTCTCTAGCTTTACTTCAACTTTCAGCAAACAATATGTATTCATATATACTTTGTAACTGATCAAAGAATTACACTTGTATATCTTTACACTGGCATTAAGCAATTGTTTTGATAATAAAGGGTTACTGCAGCTGTGGAAATATGTAAATCTATTAAGATGGTATCAACTCCATAGTTCATCAAAAACACATTTTCCAATCAAGACCAAGACCAGACCAGTACTAGTCCCACACTTGATGACATTCTTACAATAAAATGTGAAACATGCAAAGTTGCAAACCACAGACACTCCTCAGACTGATCTGGAAAAAAGAAATCTGAATTCAGATCAAACACCCACAGAAAACAATTGAGATTCCTCTTCCTAAACCTCTTTCATTGCTATATAAAAATGGTCAATATACAGGATGTAGACCAGACTATGTAAAAGGTCTAGATAAAATCATAAAAAGGCATTGGGGATTTGATAGGCAAATAAACATGATGAAGCTGAAGCCAGCTTTACTATCTTTTAATCAACAATCTGTTTTTTCAAGTGTGACCATCCAACTAAAACAGTTCATGATCTTAACATCACTGACATTACAGTCATCTTTCATGGTCTTGATCTTATTTGTGCAAGGAATAGTTGTGTATTTTAACCCAGTGTGTGATTTTGGGAGGTTTAGTGAGCCAGATTGAAAGAGAGACAGAGCTCAAGGCTCACACACAGCTATCCCAAAAACTAGCCCTCTTAAAGTAATGCATCTTTTTCTTAACAAGTTCATTTTTCATTGACAAAAAGAAGCATTACTCAGTGTCTACTCTCTGCTGTCTAGTCTCCAGCTCTTTTAACCGAGTGAGGGAGCAGTAGCAAGGTTTGAAGCATTCAGTCGGAAGCTTATGTGGCAGCTAATTAAATAGCGAGTGATGGATTGGGGGATGTACTTTATTGATCCCAAAATGGAAAATAGGGAGAAAGCATTTGTAACAAAGAAAATGTACTTTTAGATTAGAGGCAATGTTATTTGATTTGTAGTTTTATCCGCCAGTTTTGAGTAGATTAGGCCTACAGCAGCTTTGTTTAATGTATCATTACAAAAACAGCTTTATTACTTCCTCTGGGACAGGAAGTGGAAGTCGGCCCAGAACGGAGAGACATCAGCATTCACAGCAGTGCTTTAAGCAGAGACCAGGAAAAGGGAGCCAGTGCACATAAAGTACCTCTTTAGCTAGTGTGTCATATGTGCAGAGTGTACCAGTGTGTTAAGGTTTGGAGGTGGATGAAGTGTGTTGTGTGGTCACTGTACTGTAACTCATGTCTTCCACTGTGTGCTAGTCCACACAAAGTACTGCATGAAAACATGAGATTTTGCCTCTCTATATCCATGCCAGAATGTCAGAAATGCAACAAACTAACAACATCTACACAGAGTGAAGGCAGGAGGAGACATTCAGGAAGGTAACAAGACACTGTTTCATCTAGCCTGTCAGCACAGAGGCCCATCATGTTTAAGTAAGTCAGGCACAGTGATGGACACTGTCAGTCTGTGTGGGTCATTTACAGACTTACCTCTATAGCTATACATATTTAAAACCTCCAATGACAACCTAGATACCCCCCCCCCTCTGTCTGACTGCATCTGTGACACCGCCCAGGAAATCTAATAAAATAATAAGTAGAATCTAACTAATATGCAAGATTCATGCCTTTCATGTAAAAAAAACCCCACAATATTGTGGTACTTTTGTTTGTTTTTGACACGTTGGTCCCAAGCAACATACATAACAAACAAGGATCTAGACAGGGAGGATACAACATACGAACGTAATGGCCCTCCAAAAAACCTTCAACTCTGATTAGGTGGCGACAGGTCAGGAAGCAGATTTTTTTTCTTTTTTCAATGTTGTATTATCATCATCATCATCATCATCATCATCATCAAAAACAACAACATCAACAAGGCCATCAATAATCATAATCATGTCGGTAGTTTTTCGTAAAAAAAAAAAAAAGGGAGGTCCACACACTTTTGTTAAAACTGTGTTTCACTGACATGGAGGATTTTGTGGTCTTTAAACAACCTTAGACAAACTAAAACACTGATATATCTTTACTATGTGAAGAAAACAGCATTAGCCCACCTTAAACAGGGTGACAGTGATCTCTATGTTCTCGGGAACAGGCCACACCACCACTCCTCTGTAGGGATTTTTGATGCCTGGCTGCCAGCTGTGTGCCTGCATGGGCAGAGGGACAAAGGACACACAACACAAAAATACTTTCATATTTAGAAGTTTGTTATTGTTTTATTCATACTGTATCAGACTGCCACTCATCAAACACAAACCTTGGAGGATTTCCGCCGACTCCTGCGTGTCCAAACCACCACCAGTTTGTCTGGTTGCCTGAGAAGGAGGACAGAAAAGACACATGAAAAAAAAAGAAGTGATATGGTATTTATACATTTATCCAAGTATATCTCTGGGCGTCTGCCACGTCAACATTTAGATTGCCAGACTAAGTGAGAACTTGTGTCCTGAGTTTAAAAAAAAAAAAAAAAAAGCCTTGTATGCCTACTGCTGCTGGACACAGGCCACCACAACACATTCACACTCCTGCACAGCCACTGGTGGTATGAATAAATCATGAGACACAGGTAAACCCTGGCATAGTCTCTTTGGACTGCAGCATACACGACAGGACAGATGCAGAAACAGACACGAACACAGTTACTGTGACAGGAAGAGAGATACAATGAACTAACTCAATCTAGGTCAGAGTCACACTGACAACATGACCCAACATTTAAAGATGAATTATACAATATGAAATTGAATGTGCAGATGAGTCTGCAAGTATAAACCTGAAAACCAAACATACAAGTGAAATACCTCGCCCTTAAACATTTTAGTTGCATATAATCTTATTATTATTCAGATTATATACGAATTTATGAAGCATAACAGAGTAACTCATAACAAAAAACATTTTTCTCACCACCTGTGCATCGCACCCAAATTAATTAACTCGGCAACACCCATAACACAGAATACCTGCCAAGTACTTCTCATAAATTAATACTTATTTCTAACAACACAAAAAATATGCTCCATTAGCCCAAACTTAAATCATACTTCTGAAACTAAAGTGACCATGATTAAAATGGCCTCTACAAAAAGTATTAAAGAAACACAGAGTAAATGTTTTTGTAGAGCACTATATGATTACCAACACATACACACACTTAAAGGTCCCATATTATGCTTTTTCTGGTTTTATATGCCCTTTAGTGTGTTTTCCAAGTGTCCTGTGCATGTTTAGGCACATCTATGTGCAAAAATTCAAAGTCTGCGGAAACGCGGCTTCTCCTATGTCCTCCTGTTAGCTGTAGCATTAGCCGCATGTAACGCTCGGTTCTAGCCCCCCTCGATAAACATTTGTCAGTGCGGCTTCATTGTCAGTGTGAGATCACTGATCTAAGCCCGTTGGCTCGTTGTGGCAAACCCTGCAGCTCATGTTGAAATTTCCGAGAAGCGTGCTGAGCAACTGACCAATAACGACAGAGCGGATCGGCAGACCAATCAGAGCAGACTTGGCCCACGTGGGGTCTAACAGTGTGGGCTCAACAGAGTGTAGCTGACGGACTCAGAGCGTAGAGGGAGCAAGGAGGAGCAGTACATGAAAACAGACACTTTTTTCGGACTTTAGCTATTGTGAACGTACGAAAGTAGGTACATAGATTAAATATATGAACCCAAAAAAGGGCATAATATGGGCTCTTTAAAAAAGCACATAATAAACAGTCCTAATGTATAAACCTGCATGAAGCTGTTAAATAAATTACAAATTACGTGATATACTGCTTTGAAGTTAAAAGAAAACTGTTAAAAATTAGGGACCATCAAACGTTCTCCCTTACTTCTAATCAGCCTGAGAAATCATCCCAAACACAGCCGAGGCAGTTAGTTAGCTGGCAAGTTGGCAAGTCTTGGCCTGCAGCCTGTCACTCCTGTGTCATGTTTATTACAAGTGTGTGTAGTGGATTTCAACAGAACAGTTCTCTAGCTCAAAGAACTTGGCAAGTTTCTCAGGCTCAATCACAGCCTATTTACCAACCTTGTTGAGAACATCAGGCATCATCCAGGATATGATTGGTTCAAATTCATTTTGGTTTTCTTTGTCGTCATAAGAAGAAGAAGAAGAATTCAATATTGCAGCTCTCTTACTATATTCACACTAGACTGCTACATACAAAGATTTGTTTAACAGTGTTAATTTGAAGTGCCCCAGCAGTTGCTTCCTCGTATTTGCATAGATACAAATGATTTCAGTTAAAGGAGGCATACAGTTGTTTAATTTCAGTAAATGAGAGAGCCTGTATTGCATCAGTTCTTGGTAAAGAAGAGAGAAAAAAATGATCAATGCATCCCTATAAATCAGAACCGAACTAAACTAAAAGCAAAGGAAGAAAACTGCCCTGCAGGGATCAATGAAATGTATTATTTATTATTCTATTGTCAGGATTTGTAACAGCTTGACTAAAAAAAAAAAGTCATCCAGCGCTGTTTATACTCACACATATATCAGTTCAAAGATGAAATATAAAAATGTCAAACATATAGTTAAGGTAATAGTTTTGCATTTTTACAAACACCAAAGAGCACTGAAGAATTTGTATCGAAAGTCATGCTATGTAAGTTACAGATCTTCAAAGAACAAACTAAAGAGCTGTGTAGAAAATTTCAATATATTCAGGCTACTCTATCCCCCTCTAACCAGCCTTGTAAAGCCATCTAAAAAAATACATAAATACAGTACTTGCATACCCATATACACTGTTATTGAATGTTGAATTGTTCCTATAAAACCAAGTATTGGACAAGCTATAATGTATAATGTCAAAAAGTGAACATAATGTGGAAGGAGATGTTAAAGCTTTATCTGTGGCAAAACTCCTCCATGAAAGTTTGTGATATGACAGGTTTGTGGTATGTGTATTTGAGTTTTGCGCAAAGCACTCTATTAAGTTTAAATGTGAAATTTGCATGCATGTCAACAACTCTAGAAGAACAGAAAAGTAGCCATACAAGGAAAAGAAAGGCTGACTGTGTGGCGGAGAGCGAGGAGGCAGAGGAGAGGAAAGAAGAGGAAAACAGAAGGACAGAGAGGAAAGCAAAGAGAAGGAGTGATAGAGGAGAAAGGGGAGAGGAACAAGAGAGAATGATGGCAACAATTTCAGCCTTGAGGAGAGGCCTCACATAGAGAAGCTATTGTCTAACAACACAGGCTATATCAGAGAGCAAGTTGACGCACACAAACACCATCCCCTTATTTTTTTTTCTCTGTCTTCAGAGCTCCCTGTGCTATGAGAAAAATTCAAACCATTCACACTTTATGGAGTCGTTTGTTTCTGTTTCTGTGTTCTAGGACAGCATGTTAATTCTGTGTTTACCAGAAATGAAAAAGCCATCCCAGAGAAACTTAATGAGAGAAAGCAAACAGGATGAAGTGGGACACAGATAAAGATATTTAAAGTCGTGTGTTAATCATGACATGTGACACAGAGTTCTCATTCACACACAAAAAGATTAACGGGGAGAGACAGGGAAGATAAGAGTGTAGCGAGCTTAGCTGGAGATGAGATGAGAGCTCCTAGATTGACACAAAACACACCTAAATCCTCTTATATTTATATATAAGGTGTTTAGAGGCAGCTCTGATCCTGAGAAACCTGCAATTAGAAAGCACTCACTTGATGTTTTGCTCTAAGACATTTGAGCATCACAGCAGGGAAGAGAAATAACAAACGTGTTTGTTTTTTTAATGCCGCATATACTGTATATGGAATTTTATTATCTCTTCCCACTTCTCAGATTGCCACTTTTTATTATAAATCTCGATTCCCCAGTCACACTGATGATGCCTGAATGAATGCTTATGAGTGTTTATCACACCTTGTGTACACCTCAGCACCAGATGCAGCTCTTTATCTGTATCAACAATACATCAGCTCAGCCACAGCACTGCTCAGCACTCTGGAGTATTATTATTTATGGCACATCCAATTCTAAATCATGTGCTGATTGTTCAAAATCTTGTAAAAGCAGGGAAGGTACAGTATGAACTGCAGAGCTGCACTTGTTTAAAATACGGTAAATCTGTTCCGTCAGATGGATATCAGACGCCTTGAATGTGTCCTTACAGCTTTTGTCAGCATTTGCACCAAGTCAAAGGCAACTACAGTAGCGCCGACTGGACATGCATTTTGAAAACTGCAGAAGGTTTGCAAGAGACAGCCCAACTGCTGAAGCAATGAGTGGTAAAATCAGCAATTTTGTCATTTGTTGGACAGAAATAAAAATAAAAACATAACGAAGTCTAAACACCAGCTCACTTTCCTACTTTTTTCTGGGATGGACATGAAGCAAAATCCCATGAAAATGTGAATGTATAAAACCAACCAATAGGTTTTAGGGAGGACAGAACCACTTCAATTTTGACATCACCTCAAAACCAGAAGTGCACATACTAAAAATACACCACCAATGTACAACCCCACATGACTGGGTAGGGCTCAGTTTAATTCAGTTATACAGCTATTTAACAAAGCAAAGATTTACCATAAGAAAATCTGTGTGTCACACTCACTGAATGCTGACAGGAGCAAAGCTTTAAAGGCTGCTGACAGACTTCCTGCCTTCCTGTCAATCACTGATAGTAGCACAAAGGAATTGGTAGATTTGATTTGTTTGTGCTGTAATACAGCAGTTGTGAAGGATCAAACTTCACAGAATGCAGCACTGCACTGCATACTGAAACAGATACTCAGCTGCAGTACAAGCACACTGATATGTAATCTCTTGGACTAATACCGCTGACTGCAGCACTGCAATGCATAAAAGGCATCTTGAAGTACAGAAGACTACAATGAAATCCCACCAAACAAGCCATCAAATGCAGACTTCTGGATAGAAAGAGGAAATATAAATACTCAGTTTTTAAGTGTATTGATAATGCACTGCAAAAACTTGAAATTACAATACTAGTCCTGTTTCCTCATTTCATAACTGTCCATCTATTATCTTAAACATTCATACAATGAATATTGTCCATGTGCAACAGAAATGTAATGATTTATACAAATGTATGAATTGTTTGCTTGTCTCTAAAATAGCTGAAATGCAATAATAGTGACAAAGTGTAAACCCAGAAAGCTTTACATTTAATGTTTTACACGTCACATGAATTCTGTCGTACAAACAGAACAAAAGTGAGCCTGATCGTAGTTTTATGGGATTACACAAAAGCCCTAAACGTACTTCAAACTCAGCTGCAGTGTTGCGTAGCCCAAGGCTTCACTGGTAATGTTGAAGGTTTCTCATATGAATGAATGTATGAGAAGATGTTCTTGCGTGGAGAGAGATTCTAATATTGATGGCTTCAAGTAAACTTAAGTACTTTAAATGTAACTCTGTTATTGCTGTGTGTGTTTTTCTTTCCCAAGCTTGTTTCTTTACTTAATTTTAGGAAGATCTTTAAAAGACTATAAATCAAAATACAAGATTTGAATAAGAATTATTGTTGATCAGATGTGACTGTATAAAAAAGTGCCACTTAAGACATTAAAACTTCTCCAGCAAATAAATCCTGGATGTGCTGGCTTCCACATTAAAGTCATGGGTGCTTTCAACTAAAGACGCAGTCTAAATGAACAGACAGCTCAAATGCTATGAAAATATTGTTTACTGAGATGTGTAATAGACCTGTCATGAAAAGCTTAGCCCAACAAATCTTCTTTAGAACTGACCCACTTTGCAACTTCTGATACAGCATTGACAGCATCAAAAGGGTGGTAGAGAGTGGGAATAGACTGGTGACAGTGACAAGGGGAAAGAGGAAGACAGAAACAAAGAGGGTGGCTGACTCTCACTTTCATCTGCTATCAGTCACACTGTGGCCTTCACTATCAAGACAGATGTAGCAGGGCAAACACTATCTGTGTCACTGTCACATCACAGATTGTCTGACAAACAGAGCATGTTCACCACAGGCATGCTGAGCACATCATAGAATGCAAATTATGGCTTTATATCTAGAGTAACTATGTATTGCATTGTTTTCATTCTTAAACTATAATGCATTTGAAATAAACACAAGGCACTTGTGTTATGGCACAAGTACCCTGTGTTTATGTCAAAGTCATTATAGTTTAAGCTCAGAGATAACACTGTGGCGGGGGCTGTGGAGTGAGCAAAATAATGTGAAAAGTATGAAGAAGTATACTGAGTATGAAGAAGTAAACTCTGCTGTGTGAGTGGTTTGAAAAGTGTCAGGTGCCCTTTTTGTCCCCAACCTAAAAGGAACATGACAATCAGTTTGAACCAGTTTTAAGCTGGATCATGTGAATCTAAAACTGTGTAACTGAGTGACTGTTCCTTAACCTGCAGTTACAGTCTGTCAGTGTGTATGTGGTAACCAACAGCGAGGTCAATGACACAGAGTTAATGCTTACAGAACTACAGCCAGACTGAAGAGTCTGGAGTGAAAGTTCATCAGCTTGCTTGACTGTGCCTGTTTCCGTGTGTGTTGACTGAGTGTTTATGACTGCTGTAACTGCAGCTGGATGTGTTTCTGTAATTAAAATCAAACCATAAAAAAAAAACCATTCCACACCAGAATTGATGTTTAGGAGGAGGACATGACTGACTGCTGCGTTGTTGACAGAGAATACAACACTACAGCATGTTTCCTAAATGTCTGATGATATGTTAAGGTCATGTTGTGATTTAATTTAATAAATATCTTACATATTGGACCTTTAATAACCCCTAACCCTAACCCTTTGAGATGAGATAGAAGTTGCCTGAAAACCTTGATTTGTTTTTATAAGTTAATGAATATTTGAATATTTGAAAATCATGTCTCATCCATCCCTAAAAAGGAATTTTAATCATAAGTATAGATGCTTGGAAAAACTTGGGATTAACTGCGGAGCTCTGCTTGAGCTAAGGAAGGCGATTTAGAAAAAAATAGTGAAGCAGGTAGGATGGACAGATGAAAGGGAAGGTCAGAAGCTCTATCTGCCTGCAGGGATGGAGGCAGGTAAGTGCAATTTAAATTGTATCCCATGGGAGTGCATAGAGAGTAGAGGAGGGGCAACTGTCAAAAAGCAAGCTCTAAGTTGTTTACAGGCTGTGAGGAGAAGAAAATTGTGGTTTTGTGGTAAAAGGTATAACTCGTCCTCCACAAGATTTTGAGAGCTGCTTCAAAATAAGCTAGCGTCAATGTGTAGAATGCTACAAGAGGAGTGAAGACATTGGAAAATTATGCAACTTGTTGCTTTAGTGTACAAAGACGATTTTCCACATTGTGGACATAAAAAGTGTTCTACAAAGAAATCATATTCTACTGAAGAAAAACAACAACACAGAAGTAGCAGACGAAGCAACAGAGTCCGCAATAGGATGCTATAATGAGAATATCTGTCTTTGTATCAATGCTATGTGTAGTTCAACAGAATGACAACATCAACAAAATAGTGGAGAACAACATACTGGCGAACAGAAAACTTAATGCAGATGTTTAATTACGTGCATCATAGTGGTTGCGCGCAGACACTCTTTACACCGCGCAATAGTCACAGTACTGTATATAAACGTCTTTCTCTTCCTATTGGCTCGAGCTGAATTCTCCGGAGAATATCCTGCTGCGTTTTCACATCAGCCCACTTGGACTTGCTGCGGAAAAAATACTAGGGGTCTGGCAGGACAAACTCCTGGTGAAGTCTGAGCGAAAAATTAGGCTGTACGTGTTCACATATACAGCCCCTCCGGATAATCTCCTGAGTTTTTCAGGAGATTTCCGTGTGAAAAGGGTTATACAAACTATTTGGATACAGTAAGACAAAAAAAAAACAACAACACACACACACACACACACACAAACACTGATAGTGATGATTATGGAGTGAACCCAAAGCAAAGAAGGGAACAAGCAGAAGCTGTCTTTCAGTGGGGTAAATAGATAATAATAATACATTCCCCTTCATCAACAATTTTCTCCCTATAACAGCTTGCTGACAGCCTTAGGGAGAGACTGACACAACAGGAATCAATACCATCATGTGCTGAAGAGCACCAACAGCAGGGAATCAAGGAGCCCTGTGGAGTACTGAAACATCCATTTCTTTAGGCAACTATACATGAGCATTCAGACGATCATAACTTCAGCTGGGATTTTAATTACTTACAAAGTTATTCTGCCTGACAAACAAGCAAATAAGAAAAATGAACCGCGGGACGTGAACTTTTCTTACAGAGCTAGCATTTTCTAACCGAAAGAGTTTCTGTGAGTGCATTCAGGATGTTTCAGCAGTATACGACCAATCACAGACGTAATCAAGTCTGCCATCCACTGATGGTCATATTCCATAAGCATAACCTGCTGCAGAGAAGGTTAAGTGTTCAGTATTTGTTACCATAGCAATCTACCACAGTAAGAAACACTGCAGGCCCCAGATATGGTTCTTCTGGTCTTCTGTCCTGCCAACCTAACACAAAAGGCACACCTCTATCCGCCTGCACAAGAAGCAGCAGTGCTCTGCAGGCTGATAAATGATGAGCACTCTCCAGGGCCATGTGTTTCTCTGCCTGACAGTGCAGAGACAGACTCACCAGCAGAGTTTTCATCACATTTAACACTCCATTGACTGCTTCGCAAGCCTGCAATGTTTCATGTCTCTTGGTGTGTGTGGGAGAGGGTGTGTTAATTCCTGTTTGTGTCCGTAATTGCAGTGCAGAACAAGTATTCTTGGGTGGATTCCACTGCAAAGCAGTTAAAGTGACATAGTCAGGGAGAGGAAAGAGAGAGAGAAGTGAGGGGAGGCAGAGAGAGGAGAGATCAAGTAGCAAAGAAGGAGACACAGAATGAGAGGAGATAAGAGGGTTACAGAAAAAGATACAGTAGGACAGCCGTTTCAAATAAATGGTAGGGGAAACACAGAGTTCAGTTGAATCCCCCAAAACATTAAAAAATATATATAATGAACAGGAATTCTGAGGCAAATCTATGCAATACAATTGAACTTCACTGGAAAAAATGAAATAACTGAAGAAAAGACCAGAAATAGAATTATTCAAAATATTTATTTTCTATGAATCATCATCAGCAATATGGTTTGGACTCATCCAGAGTTTCTGTACAACAGAAACAACTTTAGTATACCACCACCTGGCAGTGAAACCATATTCTGTTACCAATCTTACTGTCAGGAATGTGTCATGGCCTCAGGATTTGAATAGAAAAGAGAGCCACATCTGACAAGTTGGCAGGATGATGCTTCTCTGGCAAAGACGTGATGGACGCTTGCCATAATGCACACATGTTCAACAGAAGACTACATGTCACAGCCCGACACCCGCCGGTCACCTCGTCTGAAACAGTGAGTCATAACTGCACTGACAGTCTAATGCTTGGACTGTCTGTTATTTACACATTTAAAAGCTTTTATGTGCTGAGTGTACAATAAGTGAGCAAGTACTTATTCTGTGTTTTTCTCACACACTGATGGGATAATGCAGGTTAATGCAGTTGTGAGAATCAAATCCTTCAAGGCTTTAACTGTCAATGCAACACATGTTGCTGATTTGATCAAAGTGCAGTCCTCTTTCAAACAATTAATAAACCAAGAATGTACCAGGGGTGTGACCAGGGTCCGAAATTAACACCCGCCAAGCGCGATATGCGGGTAGATTTTCTGTTTGGTGAGTACACTTCAGAGGGTTATCCGCCACAGGGTAAATGTTTTATCAAAAAGTCATAAAAACTATGCTATGAGCATTAAGTGCATTTGATAGCCTAGCTGCAGCTACTTTCCCCTGCTCCTCTCTCTGCTGTCATAACTGTCTGCGAGCATCGCGGGGCACGCTGAGACGCTACTAAACTACTGTCTACAAATAATACATTTAAAAATAATAAAGGCCAGCAAATATATTTTTTTTTACAATTTCTCAATTTCCTGATCTGATGAAATGATCGAATCTGTGACTTAAATCTGTTACTGATTAAACATAACATAATGCCTTCTCAATTAAATGTACTGTAACAGATGTGTATGGGACACGAAAACACAATTTGTTATTTTGGCCGTAAAAAAATATGTTTTGGCCGAGAATTTTTTCATCTACCTGCCACCTTGATTTCATTTCGGACCCTGGGTGTGACGATACGCTCAGCTCATGAGACAAGAAGATACACGAAATTGGCTTTTAAGAACACTTAAATGACAAAAAATATGACTATAAAAATAGTCTTTTACTCGAATGAAAGTCACAAAATGCAAAAAAAAAAAGGAGGAGGAGCTGTGTGAACTGCATCCAGAGGTCCTCCTGCCCCCTAGTATTTTTCTGCATAAAGTCTAAGTGAGCTGATGTGAGAATGCAGCAGAAAATTAACTGGATTATTCATCTCGAGCCAGTGGGAGAAAATGGTGACATTTATATCCTGACCAGTGCACGGTGCATAAGACTGTATGCATGGGACCGGTACGCTCTCTGTGCATGTCATTAAAAGGCTGCATCATGTTTTCTGTTCCGCAGTATGTTCTTCTCTGCTCTTTTCTTGACATTGTGATTCCGTTGAACTAACCATAGCAGTAATAGTAGATATTATAGCAGATTATTATCCGCTACATCCCTGTATGAGGAGCATACTGTATGTGAACAGATATTTTCACAAGTGCATATGTGAGAATGGCTTGAGAGACTCTAAACTATGATGCTAAACTTCTATCTATATGAGGATAACATGCTGCACAAACCTGGCAGCCACACAAACGATATAAAAGTAGCGGGGGCATCTTCTTAATTTCAAGTTCAACATCAGACACCGCCGTGATGGCTGCTGCTCTGCATCTATGTACTGATTGATACAGTTTTTACCTCGTCACACCTCTAGAATGGACCAATCAAAACGTTCAGCATGTCATATTCACACTGCGCAGAAATCATCTCATTTTCAGTAGCTGTAGTCATTTTGATTTGAAGCTTTGGCTAGGAAAGTCTGTTCAGTAGTATATCATTGAAAGAATTACATCATGGTACATGATCTGCATGGGTGCTAATGTGATTATCCATAGGTAAAGTACTGAAAATTTAATTAACTGCAGGACCAACCAACAGCCTGAAGTGTAAATCAGCTTGAGTCTGGGAGAGTGAGTTTTATTGTTCAGTTTCTAAAATATATTTTCATGGTATGTGTGCACTTTTAGGGTTTCTGCTCAGTCCTTGATTGATGTAAAAACTTCTTCCTCAGAACTACCCCTTCTCAGCCATGCCCTGTGGCAGTGAATGAAGCAGTCTTGATTAGCCACGCTTGCATGTAGCTAGATAGAATTACCATGTAATCAATAGCGTCTCTGTTGTTCTGAGTGTATGACTCCTGTATCCTTGCGATGGATGACAGAAGGTCTGTCAGCAGGAATGACACTCTTGGCGGTTCATGATGTTTTTAAACTTTATTTGACCAGATTGACATTCTTGCTCAAAAGCATCATCCTCAGGGGGGTATTAACAGCTGACTAGGGGTCACATTCTTGCTTAGTTAAAGTGTTCTTTTACTGTTGGGTAGATGTTTAAAGATAAACTCTTCCAAATCAGTGACTGATTTTTACATCCTACATCAGAGTGAATTGGTTCATGGAGTCCCTGGATTGATGAAAACATACTACAAATGGGTAAATGGCCAAATTTTACAGTTATAAACCAATTCACTGAGGCATTGCTTCCTATCACTGTCTGTACCATCTTTAATCAAACGAGACTCTGAGTTTGACCTTTTACCTTTAACTATAAAAATGGTTCCAGTCAGTTCCATAAAGTAAAAAAAAAAAAAAAACACTTTGGATCAAATTAGCGTATCAACTTGAATTGGACTGTAACGTCTTGCAAGGGAGAGGTTCACACCCCTACTGTTAGGGTTGTACGGACCCTATTGATGAAAGGTGGTCACAATCTTATACTTCTAGACATGACAATATGTTATAATTACCTAACTTAATCATGTGCATCAAAGTAATTTCAGGTTGCATAAAAAACCCTGAAACCAGCGAAGAAATGAACACGTTTCACACAGGAGAAGATTTTCTCCAATGGAAGTTTGTTGCAGCAAGTATCATCAGGATCAGCAATCTGCAGTCTTTACAACAATGTTCAGCTCCTCACTAGTGACAAGAAAACTAGGATGCCCGATTAATTAAATTTGCCACCCACTATTTTGTCAGGCCATTTATAGAGTCGACCATATAATTTTCCCCAAGAATAAAATTGCACGATGCATGAGTCCCAATAGTCTGAGCAAGACAGATGGAGACTGGAGACATGGAGTGAAGCTGTAAGCTGTAGGCTGAAGGCCTGCAACTAACAACTATTTTGATCGTCGACTAGTTATCCATTATTGAAACGATTAATCAACTAATCAGATAATATTATACACCAGTCTATGTTTTGCATACATAACTCTCAGCAGAGAAAGTAAGGACACAAGATACACTCAGCAACTCAGCTCCAGAAAACGGTGTAATGTCATGCACAGCATAAAAACGTGCACGATGACCTAACCCAATGATTCTCTAAGTGGGGTCCCAGGACCCGCAGGGGTCCGCGAACCAAAGCTTGGGGGTCCGCCGAATAATTTAAAAACAATTGTAAAAGTGTGCTATATCATTGAAAAAGCATATCTACAAACTGGGGCCTCTTGCATTAGGCCTGGGCGATAAAACGATAATTATCGCGATATAATTTTTGTTCGATAAAAGTTCGATAGATTTAAACCTGTAATTACACCATCCAACCACAGGGAAACAGGGGGCGCTAATGCGCATTGAACGCTAGCTGCCACCTGACATTAAAGAGAAGAAGAAAAAGACTACGAACAGCCAATCATGTTGCAGGGACATGGGTAGGCATGCTTACAGACCTCAGGAGCAGAAAGGAAACAGTCGAAATTAGCAATTGCTACTGTGAAGAAAATGCCGAACCTACCGGCTCAAAGCAGGAGAAATTATCCTCGACAAGACGACAAGAAAGACCGCTTAACTTCCGGAGTTTAGAGACATTTTGGCTCTTTACAGTCCGACAAAAAAAAAAAAACAGAGTAAAGTGCTCTGTTAACTGTGCCAAAGTGCAGCTAAAACAGCGACACCACGAAACTGTTTGCCCATTGGAAACAATATGACCTGAAGGAAATAAATGTCCAAACGTCATAAATGAGTGTTAGTGTGGGACCATAATGTATAATAACTGTCTATGCATGGTGTGAACCCCAGCGTGCCAGTGAGAGTTACTCCCCAGCAGCAAACTGTCAGATTAGCGTTTTCCAGCTCTGTGCACTGAGCTTATGATGGTGAAATGTCTGTTTCATTATAATTTGTCATGTTCTGACAATAAAGTATAAATATAACATAATTAATCATCTGGTTTCTTCAACTTTCACTCAGGAGCAAAATTCACCTTTTAAATTTTAAAGAAATAATGATTGACAATTACTGTGATAATTATCGATATTGTCTGACATTACATTTTTTATCGTGATAAAGTTTTTTGTCATATCACCAAGGCCTATCTTGCACCAATAAAATCAGCAACTTTGTCCAATACTCCCGCCCACTTTAGTTTTGTGCCATTAGATGAATTCTGATATGATCGTGACATGTCTGTCACTTCATAGTGCGCACCTCGGAGCCAACATTTTCTCAAAGTTTATAAAATGAATTACTTGGAAAGTAACCTGAAACCTTCTCACCTGAAAGGGGTCCATGGTCTAAAAAAGGTTTGAGAACCTCTGACCTAACCAACTAATGACCGAAAATGTAATTTCTTATTTTTTGAGCTGTGTCTGTGCTTTACGTTTTCCTATCAAGGACAGGGCTTGTCCATGCTTCCAATGCTGTACCTGAATGTGCTTAAAGAGATTTTTTCATTGAATTTGCATAAAAAAGGTTAATTTTTCACAAGCCAGACTTAGGTTTTTAAAAAACCCCGCTCCATGGCAGGTAATCCCAACATAACCTGCTTGAGATGAAGGCAACTCAAAATACTGGGTATACCTAATCAAAGATGTTATCAAGATTCAAAGAGGCAGTGCTGCAACACAAGTGGTGCTTTATTTCACTGGCAAACACTAACACTGAACTCATTAATGTTTTAATGGTGAGTCTGAATTGATTCTGCAGACTTGGGCGTGTGAGAGGAATGCTAACTCCCTCCGCTCCACAGAGGAGTGGACTAAAGCAACTAGGGCAACTGGTTATGACCAAAAAATTACTTTATGAACCTAAAATATGACAGACCTATACGCCTAATCCTAGGCTGCTTGTCTGTCAACACTTTCCTTCTTCGTCAAGGAGGAAACTAATAATTTAAAGCATACTGACAAAGTTTATAAAAACATCTTTAGCTGATAGAAGAGAATGGTAGGAGCAAAAAATGTAAGTAAAGAAAAAAGTAAGCTGAATCCACTCCTCGGATCTACTCGTTGATCACTGCTACCAATTCAACAAGTTTACTAAACTGAGAGTGTGTCAAAGCCCTCGGATTACCAATATCATCCAAAGTTGATATTTCAAGGTTCTTCCACTGTCATACTCTTCATGTTCTCTTATTACAAAAGGAACCTGTACATCATATTGTGCATATCGAATCGAACCAATCACAGAACATTCAAGCACAGATACTTTGATTTTGGCTGTACGTTAACTTTTTGCCTAAGCTCACCCCAAGCCAGACATAGTAGTTTCTGGACAAAGCAGTTTCTGGCCAGGAGGATCAGTAGAAGTTTTAAGACATAATTAAACTTCTTGACTTCTCCAGAATATTTTTCATTTATCATACAGCCATACCTGCCACTGTTTATGTGGTCAAAAAAAAGGACAATACTAAGAATGAATCCTTTAAGAAAGACTGTCTAAAATGAAACAACTTTATCCCAAAACTTAAATGCTAAGGTTGCGACCTCTTTGACAGTTAAAATTTCACTGACTTTTAGGGAGGCTGTTCAGAACTTTTTTTACTTGACATACAAGCTTAAGCACACCAAGTAGTTCTGAATGAGTGTATCGGGCCCAAAAGAAAACAAGATGAGGGCAAGAACAGTTACGTACAAAATGTACAAAGCTGTTAAGTTGTCCGTGTTTTTACCGATCCACACACAACCAGTTTGTCGCTTGCTAAATTGTCAATTTTTAGGTATTTAACATAATAGGTCAACCTACAGAATGACCAAGTTACTATGTATTAAAATGGCCTAATGGAGCTATAACTAGCTCAAATAATCTGGGCATGTAAAGTACCGACTGATTTGAGAAATGAATGGGCTTTGGGCTTTACAAAAATCCTTTTTGATGGCTTCAGGATTTAAGTTCAGGGGGACTGTTTCCATTCTGTGCAGATGGAAAGTTTCCACTGCAACAATAACATACTGTCCTGATGAAGTCTTAGGAAGGCAGAAACGGTGAGCCAACGCTTTCTCTCACACTTTTGAGGCACGCAGGCATGCACACATACACACTCGAAGATGAGCAGGAACCCTGAGGCATAAGTCTCAGCCACGCATAGGATGAAGAGGCAGACACTTCTTCTATCAAAAGATATTTAATAACAAACTACTAATGTGTGAGCTAGATTATGTTCTACCAGTCAAAAGTTTGGACATACAACATTAACAGTATTATCAATAATACAGAATACTATATTATTATTATATAGCTACTGTAAGCTGCATCTAGGGCTCAAGAAGGGTTTTTCTTTATTTTTACTTTTTTCCGCATTTTAGAATAATAGTAAATATTAAAACATAAACAAAAAAATATTTCATTTTCATTTTGGAAAGAAATGCATACATATGTAGGCATCAACTTCACTATTTCTATTTATTCATATAAGAAACACATTTCGAACAAGCCTTTACATCAAAATGTATGAGAAAATAACGTGAATTTCAATTAAGTGTGTCCAAAATTTTGATTGGAAGTGTATACATTGTTTTGGAGATTAAGAAAAAATAACTTTGCTCCGATTGCAAAAAAAAAAATCATACTATGATCTTTTGTGAGCCCACCCACCCTTTACCCTGGGAAGAGATGTACATTTTTCTCATTCCATTCTCCAACACGTTAACATCTGTCCCAGGTCTAAGCTCTGTGGGGCTGTGTTAGTCACGCCTACGGCAAGCTGCCTGAGAATCCATGTCTGCAGGCTACATCTTTGCTTTACAAGTCCTCACTTTACACTCATTACAGGACACATACCTGCAGGCTAAAGTGTAGCATACATTCCCCCTCCTATCGTCACGTCTGAAAAACACACCCATAGCTCATCCATCGCCAGCACTTTGTCACACATTTATTCTTTACTTTAGAAATATATTTGGGTTGTACTTTTTAGTGATGAAATGGATCACAGTTGATCTGTGATCTGTTTGGCTCACTCTCCACAGTTTAGGCTGCATGTGATCTGTGGATCGATGGAAATTGTATCAATATGCTGGGGAAAAAAAAAAAAAAGTACTGCCAATAAATCCCTCAGAGTCTCAATGAAAAGAAGGAAGTGTTTCATTAGTGCATGGAGATACAAATAGGAAGATAATTCAGCCATTTAAAATGTGTTTTTAATAGAGATGCACCGATGGCAATTTCTCTGACTGATTCTGATTTCTGATAAAAAGCACTATAATACTCAGAGTAAATAAAACTACTTTGGAACTTTTCTGTCATTAAAATACATTTTACTTTTAGAATTAAACACTGACTGTTTAGTTACTGTTTACGACAAAAAACATTCTTAAAAATGCACCAGGTTACATGTGCATCTCTCCTTCTCACGCAAACTAATCTCCACTAGAAGATTTTGACTGTAAAACTCTTAGTTACCTGTATTCTCCTTCTGTATGCAATTATGTATGGTGGAAGTGTCTTTACAAACTGTACGTAAAGTAAAACAAACAAAAAGTTTCCTTATCTTATAAAATAAAGCATGAATTGAATTCTCTGCATTGAATTTTCACTTTCTAGAAAGATTCAAACTGCCATCATTAACTCTCTATATGTTTTCAATGTAACTCATGAATGAATTTAATTATATAACCAGTTTAGTTAACTGCCTCACTCTCTTCAGCTGAGTTCTCCCTGACTCCTAAAGAAATGATCACTTACGGGCTCTTACCTGTCTGCCTCTGTTCCTCACTGCCCCAGTGAATGGTATTTGTGGTTGCAGAGTTTTTTAATCCTGTTTATATCCGTTCATTATGAATATTAATCTATACTATTTCCTGCAAAGTGATACTTTTCACATCAGGTCAAACTTGTTTTAAACATGCTCATACACTGGGGTTTTATCATTTAAGTGTATTGTTTGGTGCAGCCAGCTCACAGATAAATACACATCCACTAAATGATCATGAAGCGTGAGTTCATTCACTGTCATCATTTATAACGCTGAGGTCACATCGTATTCACATGTTTTTACATTTCAAGTGCATGGGTCAATACTCAATCAAAATGTTTCCTACAACTGTTATGGCATGGACATTACAGATATTATACAACTATTTCTGAGTGTGAAAATTGTGTTGGAAGAAATACTGACAAGAGTGGTTCTGAGAAAGATTCTTACCTTCCTCAGAAGATTTACCGTTTCTAACCTCAAAACATGCACTGATGTCAGAGGTCAGTTTCCAAACAGCATCACTACAGCTGGTAGGTATTTAGTGAATTGCTCAAGGACATTTCAGGGGACTGTGTGGGCAGTTCATGCCCATCCCTTAAGGCTGAAGGGAAAGCCTTCAGGCTGCCACCATCTTTTTTTTTTAAACACAAAAACTAGACAAATTCAGCATTGGTGCAAAAGAAAAAAAAGAAAGAAACATAGCAATTTTACAAGGCAGCCGGCCCCTCCCAGCACAGAGACATGCCTGCACACCAAGAAGACTCAGTGTGTGTGAATTATGGCCACCAGGAACGAGCTCAGCATTCCAGCACAGACAGAGACACAGTTTTCATGGGGCTTGAATGACAGCAACGTGGTCAAGTAAAAAAAAGAAAAAAAAAAAGAAAAAGAAAACTCACCATTTCTTAGTGCATTCCACCATCAGCTCCTGATAGGAAGCCACAAACTGGAATTTGGATGCATGCTTCCCCACACGTTGCAGTCTTTTCCAAACCGAAGCCATGTTTCTTTGGGAGAGTTTCTTTGCACCTATCCCGCCCTAGACTTCCTTCTTCTGGGCTTCCTTCGCACAATATCACGAAAATCTTTTATAGATATTTGATCATATCCCACACGAGTAGGTGCATAGTTACTGTTTCACCTTAAGCACACACAGAAAAAGATAAAAGACACCCAGTCGTGGCTTCTTCTTTTTTAAAATCTCCCTGATAAATCCAAACGTGAGGACACGAAATCTCTGCAGCAGTAGTGGGTGACGGCTGATTTCACGGCTCGCATGATGTTGTGGAGAAAATTAATCCATAATTGTGGGAAAAAAATCTGAGTAATATTCCACTGGGTGTTGAATCCTATTTCAATCTGGTGATCTTCCTGCAAAATAAATACAGAAGGCAGTCAGTAGAGCAACAGTGAGACTATAAAACCGGAGTATCCTCACTGATTTCTGATGTTAAAGTGCCTCCAGTAAAGCCTCAGATACAGTAATGCTTTGTCTGTTATCATGGGCTGCAGCGAGTTTATCTGTAACACTTTGTTAAGATGTGTTGAGGTGTCCTGGACCAGCACCACGTAGTGTGCAGTGTTGCCAGGGGGGGGGGGGGGTTATTTACTGGAATGTGCGATAATAAAAATTTAAAAAAAAAAAGAAACAAAAAATTAAAACAGTGACAGAAAAAGCAATGACATTACATTAAAAGCCAAGTCGTGTAATCCACCGAATATATATAAAAACCCAGCACCGTCAAGGCTGACACTCGAAACTGAGGGTAACATCTTTTTTTGTAAACATGTAATATTTTTTCAGGATTTGTCTCTGAATCCAGGGAATAGTCAGAGCCGCTGCTCCCACTCACCCGAAATGATTCAGCTGCTAAGGCTAACAGCGTTATATGTGAAACTAGGTTAACTGTGACTGTGTGACACTCACCTTTTAATGGGACATCCAAAGCAAGTGTTCGTACCTACAATGTCAAGAAATTGTGCGAACTGTCTGTGACAAAGTGCAATCCGAGCGAGCTAGTTATCTATCGCCCTTCTTTTTGCAGCACTTCCAAAACCAACCATACAGCTAAGCTAGCCTGCTAGCGACCGCGGTTAGCCATCACAACACCGCTGCCTGCCGCTTGACACATTTGCTCCACAGGTAAGTGGGAAGCCCCCCTGGACCGAGTCAGAAAACACATGTTATTTAAGCCTGTCCCCCCCCCCACCCCCCAAAAAAAGGAAGTTCAACTGAGAGTGTTTCAACCTCATGCAAAAGATTCCTACTTCAGAGTTGACCAATTGTTACAAAATAGTTAGACCGCTCTGCGCTTCTGGAGTTTGTAAAGTGACCCATTGTTTAAAACAAACACATGTATGGGTTTTCAAAATAAAACCAAACTTGTGTAAAATAAGATAATCCTTTATTTATCCCACAAGGGGGGACATTTACATTGTTACAGCAGCGAAGAGCAGAGATTGCAGACAAAAAAGTGAACGCAGTACAATTTAAATAAAAAAAAAAAAGAAAAATTAAGAATGTAATTAAATATGATCATATTTAATTTACAACCATTTACGACTCTGTTTTTGCACATTTACATTTAATCTTTCATGTTTCATTTACAACCATCTACGACTCTGTTTTTGCACATTTACATTCAATCTTCCATATTTAATCATCCTATTTAAGACTAGTAATGCTTATGAAAGTGAAATCCTGGTTGTATATATTCACATTCTTATTTTTGATATCTTTTAGTACTTATTTACTTTGTAGTTAATATTATATTGTGTTTAGATTTGCTAACATCGTGTTTTTTACTCATATTGTGTGTTTGGATAACCTGCTGCTGTGTCGCCACAATTTCCCAGTTTGGGATCAATAAAGTAATTCTATTCTATTCTATATTATTATGATACAACTAAGCTGCTGATGGTCGTAGAATAATCGACATGTTTGTGCTATTTTATAAAGATCCTTAACTTATCTGGTTAGAATTTGTTGTTTTCTTTTTAAAGGATAAATTCGCAACAAACAACGACAACGCACATACTTTTGTGTTGAGTGACATCTGGTTTTGTTTTGAAGGCTAATCTTCAAACTTCCGGTTTTGGACCAACTCATTGTGAGCGTTTTGACGCTTTTTCGTCTCTCCATCATTTCGCCTGCCGCCTGGATGACTGAAGGCTGAAGAAACGCCCCCGGGCATCAGCCATTGGTGGGATTCTTTTGTCACTACCAGATTGTTTACAGATTCATGAGGGATTTCTGGGTTTTTAACACATGGGTTAGATCGACAAATATTTAATCCTTGACTTTAATTGTGCAAAAAGGCTTTATGGCATTTGCTCTGAAATGATTTCTGCTTCATATGATCTATTTGCTCAAATATCCATTTGTTGTGTACGATTTCCCCAGAGAACACATTTTTTGGCTGAATGATAAATTATTTAATGGCAAGTTGACTTTTATCAATAGCACTTTTATTGGGGAAGACTTTCTTAAATCCAACAGCAGCCTATAGCAAAATCATGGCAAAGATTTTGGATGAAAACACTTTAGATCAATCAGAACATCAGAGATTAAAAACTCCTCCTCTCAGGTTAGTGCTAATGAGTATGCAACTTCCTTTTCCTGGTCCTGTCACATTAATAAGTGAGTGTTAACCTTGTAGCTCTGCATGACAGGGGGTCTTTTTCACATGTTAAGTGTAAATAAACCACCGGTCCACTCAACAGAAATCAATATCCCTCCTCTCAACATACACAGCACACACGCAGCCACACATATCTCACTGCCTGGATGTGACCACAGGAACTTGATTTCTCATCGTTTTATATGTTGCTTCAGGATATATGTATGCTGCAAGAGGGATGGTAGATTTGATTTAGTTTTCCATTTTTTGAAGGGGCTGGATGGTAGAGAGTCTGAAAACATCAGATAGATGGAGCAGAATATAATATACATATATATATATATATATAATTTTTAAATAATATTAAATAATATATAATAATATAAATAATATTATATAAAATAAGGACCACTACTGAGCTCTACTGATTCTTTATGTTATTTACATACATTCACCCAGGAGTCAAATTTGCTCTTTTGGTGACCACAGAGATTTTAGTGGATATGATTGCACCTTTAAACATCCACAACACTGAACAATAAAAAATCAGCTTTGTGATTTGGATGGTTTTGCATTTTAGTCACAGAAAGAATGTTGACATTTTTGTTGTCCTGATGTAAAATAATGCCAACTTTAATGTTTCAAGAAAAGTTCCTCATCCAATTCTGACATTTGTAAATTGAAGTTGTATTTTTTTTATTTTAATGTTATCAATAATTATCTTATATTAGAAATATATGCCATGCTATATGTTTTTTGAGGTCAACTATTCATCTCTATTAAACATTCAAAACACAAAGCAGTATTTCAGACCCGCTGTCACTCAATCATTTGTTAACTGAGAAAATTTGGGGGTTTAGGGTCAGAGCCGCTTTGACAGCAGGGGGCCTTCTGATCCTGCTGCACTGTGTTGCCTGTTTACATTTTATTCTGACAGATTACGGCAAATCCCCCTCCATGCGTAGAGGAATGCTTTGATGTGACAAATGACCCTGTGCTAAATGACGCTTTGTGTGTCTGCCCACATGTCAGCAAGGGCCTCATTTCATACATAACACAGGAGGGAGGACAGGGCTCGCTGCTGGTGTGTGTCTGCATGAAAGGAAGAGTGCATTTTAAAAAAAAGACAGTGAGAGTAAGATGCAAAGGTCAAGTGGAGTCCTGTTTGCACACGTCCTTACTTTTTTGCGCCTGATTCCTGAAAACACAAATGATTTACATCCCTCGTTCCAAAATGACAATTTCCATTTTTATGCAGCTTTAATAGTTAAACTGTTGGGGGAAAAACAGAGAAGGCAGATCCTCATAATCTCTCACAGCAAAAGCGATTTCATCCCTTAATCACTCTAACAACTTTAATGCTGCACAAGGGAATGGTTTCATTTGCAAACACATTCCTCTCAGTCTAAATCACAAAGCGGGGCTGCAGTAGAGTAGAGCGCTATCCCCCCAACTGAGATGTGCCCTATTTGGCCCAAATCAATTCTGGCTCTGGATACTGTTAGTTCTCAAGTCAGAGGAAATGATGAATTTGAAACTGACAGTGGACTGTTGATAAACGATTACTTGATACATTGCAGTTCAAAAGAGAAAAGTTTCAGCTCTTGATTTAAGCGTTTGTTTGTTTGTTTAGCTCCACAAATTCTTTCACTTCCATGCAAAAAGACCATCTGCTCCTGCTGCAAAACGCTTATTGCTTCCATTATTCTATGAATCACATTATCTGTGTTGCCCCGTTGCACAATTTCTCAGTAGCAGCACACTAATTTAAGGCTCCATATTGATCGTACAGGAATATTGTCTCCAACCCGCTGCACAGGGAGGGTGGAAGTTTCACACCTAACTTCACTCTCTGTTTCCCTTTGTTGAGTGCCAACAAAAATACACCCTCCTCCAGGATCTGAGCCAGCTCTTCAAGCACAGAGACTGTGGCGTTTGGTGTTAGACCACTTGAAAAGAGCTGTTAACAAAGCAGAGTTCTTTAGATATAAGCCAAGTGAGTCTGAGCCACTTCAGTGGAGCACAGATAGCCAAAAGTATCACCGCTGACAGCACTGCTGGAGGAAAGCCTTTTTTACTTTACTGCTTTCTGTCTGCTGGACTGTATTGTAATTGATGCACTCTTACCTTCTCTTTAAACTCCTCTGTGACTTGGTTTTGTTCTCAAGAAATTCCCCCTAATATATAATAATTATGCAGTTGTATTGGGAAAGATATGTGCTGAAACTGACCCCTATTTATGGCAAGAAGTACACGACATCAATCAGGCTTTTGGACAAACTAAGACACTTTAATTCACTAGAACATCAAATGTGTATTCTTTCACAGCTACAACACAACACAGTGTCAAGTTATCTGGAAATCATTGAATCTTCCAAATAGGGGAAATCAGGACAATCTGTAAATTTTAGTAGAAAGTGCCATGTTGGTTTTGGGCTGATTAAAAAGATTTCTGACTTAAACATTGTCTCAAGGATTGCCAGACATGTTGTGACTGGAAATGATGCTCCAATGTTTGTTCAAGTAAAAGGTAGTGTTAGTGTTTATGAAGAGAGGAGAACCCTTCATGTTTATCCCCCATCTATCATCTAGTCAAACCCATACACAAACCTGAACATCACTGACTGTATTCTAGCCCATGCATCAGACCACACTCTCCTCCTTCCTTTTTGTGCTCGTCTCCCTGTGGAGATGTGAGTGCCATGCTTGCAGTGCATGATAAGCATCTTCTGCTTTGAACTGTTCCACTCTGACTCACGGCAGATTGTCTGCTGGTATCTGCTGCTCGCCGCTCAGTTACAGGAAGTCTTGTGTTTCCGGGTGGATGACTGGACTTAAAGATGGATGAAGGGTATGGTGCTTTCCTCTTGGATTGCTGCCATCAAAGCAACAACTGGGTACAATATGGGTTTAATTGATATGCTATTTGGTAGCATAAAGTAAGGACTGGATTGTATAATCTGAATACCCTCTTTAAAAAAAAGTTTTAATACTAAGTAAGGTTTGTTTTTCTCACAGTGTGAGTTCCATTAAAAGCTGCAATGATAAGATGATCAAGTAACGATTATTTCGATGATGCATTGAGTGTTTAAGTGGTGTGTCCAGCAAATAATTGACACTCTCAGGTTTTGGATGTTTTGAAGTTGTTGAGGGACAAAGTAAAACATTTAAAGATGTTTTGTTAAGCTTTGGGAAGTAACGGCTTTCTGGTTAAAGAAAAATGTAACCAAACAAAAAAAATCAATAGTCGCTGCCTAAATTCCAGTTAAGGCTTTCTTGAAAAAAAAGTAGTTTTAGGGTTCGATGACAAAGAAAAACATTTTACAGCTCCAAAACAGAAACAATAATTGCAAGATTTGTTTGTGTCAGTTCCTCACAATCAAATAGCGAAGTGTTCTTTCTAGAGGAGCCAATTGAAATGAACACACAGTACTCATAAATCCACCAATTGTAGTAACATGCCAAACGCCCATTTTGTTCTTAGAGTAACAAAAAACAGAAAGTTTCTCAACTGTGGTAAGAAAAAGTTTGGAAGAAAATAAAAGAGAACAGAAAAAATGGGAATTCTAACATATCTTATAATAATATCAGAGGAAGATTTTGCAATGAAAGAAAAAAAGAAATGGAAGACACAATGCCTGTACTGGAGTGTGTAGACACTTTGAACTCAGTCGAAAATCTTGACAGTGTTACACCACTGCATTCCAAGCACCCCAATCTCCTATATCACTCTGCAATTAGAATTTAATTAATCGATTTCACCTCTGCTGCTGAGCAATGGCTTTTCGGGGAGGGAAAATTACCCACTTACATGCGTCTGGGCTGTTATCAGACCCTCTTCTGTGTGAAATTAAACCCACATTGAACCAGGGTAAGGGTCTGCACTGTGCACAAACTGAGCAATGATGCTTAATTTGAAGAATCACTTTTCCAGTAGAGAAACATGCTGCTGATTACATACAGCCTGCTAGCTGCTGATAGTGAGGGCCAATACATCACACTCCCATTTTTATGCTGACGTGAGAGCGATACATATATGAAGGGGCCAGTATTGCTACCCAAAGATTACAAAATAAATGTTTACTCAAGCGGTCATGGTTTAAAATCCCATCATGTGCTGCGGGAGCAGGGGATCTGAAGTATTTGAACACCTTTTGGCACCAATTTTTTTATTCAATCCAGTGCAATTCATGCATTCTATTCATTCATCACATTAATCTGTTATTTTCTTAATATATGAGCACAAAACAACATGCTGGATGAACATGCTATCTTAAACTTGGTTAAAATCACGTTTGATCTAGTTTGAGGCTATACATTAAAGTTGGATATTTGCTTGACGTTTTTGAAATGTTTAAGCATCATTGATTTTCAGTCAAAAAAAATCATGATTTATCTGCTGTTGGAAGCCATCCACACTGTCTGTTATGAAATATGAGCCAGAAACATGCCTAAAATATGAACATAAATGTGTGAATTCACAGCAGTGTATAGCTGCCCTGTTAACCTCCCCTTGTTGGAAATGAAGAGAGAGAGAGA
Source organism: Labrus bergylta (assembly GCF_963930695.1). Taxonomy (NCBI): domain Eukaryota; kingdom Metazoa; phylum Chordata; class Actinopteri; order Labriformes; family Labridae; genus Labrus; species Labrus bergylta. The sequence goes on along the minus strand of NC_089204.1, from coordinate 15,351,794 downwards.
CATAAAGGGAATGACCCAGAGACATGTCACCGGATCAGCACACTGCTGCGAGATCATTAGCGAACAAGCGTCAGCCAGTATCAGCTCGGTGAATGAACAGCAAGAGTCTAGCAGACAAATCACTCTCCAGTTACTCTCCCCAAGAGAGAGAGAGAGAGAGAGAGAGAGAGAGCGCTTCACTTCCATTCACACATCCTGAACAAAGGATAAATTAGTCCCTGGATGGCTGTTTCTGGGCTTTTTGGGAGCCCAGTCAGGCAGGTCGGGTGCAGAATGACTTCCTCGTGAGCTCCAGCACCAGCAGCCTGGTTGAGACAGTTCCGCCTGCCTTTTTAAAAAGCCTGTTAATTAGCAGCAGGGTGGCTGGATGTAGTCATTAAGGGCTTCACTGCAGGAAGTAATTCATCAACACCACAGGGCCTGTTTAATATGCTCAAATCAATATGGCCCTCTCTGCTCTCTGCTTGCCCTTATTGGTTTACTTCTTGTGGCACAAGAGCGGATCTGCTGCACTATTTCAGGCATGCTTTGAATGTTCTACCACTGAAAAAGTTTTGTCCATCAGGCTGAAATATCTCACCATTTCATCCAAATGACATCATCGGTTGGACATTTCATTTGGTCAAAATCTTTGGGTTGTGATCAAATACCGCCAAACAAATGACATTCCTAGCAGCCTCAATTGTACTATTTATATAGTCATGATTACAAGTTTAACTTGGGTATGGTATACATTACCCTGATTAAAATCAGCATCTTAGAGGTGACATTGTGAGCATGCTGATTTTAGCATTTTGCCAACAACAGCTTTATAGAGCCCAAAGCGTGGCTGTTATCTGTTATTCTGAACACATAACTGTCCACTTCTCTATGAGTATACGAATTTAAGCTTACACACTAAAACTGCAAGAACTGGTACCAGAATGAGGAAACAGCCAGCACAGTAAAAGAGGGACATCCAGTTTGTATGGGCAAACAAATGTTGAGAAAAATGTTAGCGTGAAAATCCAACTGGGGAAGAAAGAAGCACTGATCAGTTCTGGGAATAGAGGCATCAGAGTGATGATAAATGAGCTATCTCCTATTAAACAAAAAATGAAAGTACTTCTATGGTGCTTAATATGTCGAAAAAGAAAGCTGATTGTATTTTTTTATTTTTTTTTAACATTTTTTCTAGAAGGTTTTCTCTTTTTGGGAGCCTTTTTGCTTTTATTGGGTAGAACAGCTGAAGAGGGACAGGCAACAACGGGAGGAGAGAGTAGGAGATGACATGCGGCAAAGGACTGAGCGTGCAACATAACCGCTAGGCCGTCGGCGCTCCAGCAGAAGGTATTTTAAAGATGTTTGCTAAGATGGTGTTAAGTGTTCAGAGGAAAACCAACACCTTTATGAAGACTTGTGTGAGCCTCTATACACAGATAAAATTTGACTTCATGACAACTTTTTTATGCTAATGTAAGATGCTAGAGATATTACGACTAACGTGGAAGGTAAATCCATTCTTTGCTCATTTTTTTTTATCCTTAATGGGTTTGTTTGGAGTCCTCTACCATCTATCAATGAGCTTCTGTGTGGGAGGTCTGGTGGCCTTTTTTAAAGAGGGAAATAAAAAGAACATTTAAGAGGGTAAAAGCTTTACACTTTGACAAATATCAAGCATTCACATCAGCTATTAGGGGCTAATTGGAAAACACATCCAGATGTGAAGGCCCTGGCTGACACTACAAGGCTTTCAGTGCTTGTTAATGGTCTCTTGTCTTTAACTACTGACTGAGTTAAATGACTGAGTACGTGGAGCATTCATACAGCACCATGTGGGGGTCTTTGATAGTGGTGGTTATGGGAGGGAAGAGCGTGCTATTCATGCTAGGTTTCAAGAGAGAGGAAATGATAATGGCCTTATTTTCACTACCTAGATTTCTACAGATTTTCTGCTGATGGGAATTGGTCTATTTTTGTCTATTCCTCCCTTTCCCCTTAGTGTAAACGCAAGTATATATAGTATTAAAGGTTTAAGTCAGAGGTGTTCTTGTGCTTATCCTCCTGAGTATGTTTATCATTTAGGTTTGACACAGCGAGGTGAGAGCCTGCAGCAGATGGTTGCTGAATTAGGTGAGACAGAGTTTAAAGATCTCACAAGAGTCTCTGAGGTTTACAACAGAGCAGCAGAGGTGAGAAACACAAGAATCAGATGTCAGCTCTGTGTATTTATTGCTTGGATGTCAAGCTCAGCGCAGGTGGCTGTGAATTCCCAAATTTCTCTCCAGCGCCATCAAGGAGAAAAGAGCTCCTGTCTGTGAAGCATCGGCTATAAAGTATTCCTCCAGGAGACAAGAAAGTAGACAGTGATTTATAACGTTCTGCCGAGGGAAAACAAATTGTGTCTGAGATAGAAGCGTCAAACCAAAAGAAAAAGATATGAACCAATAAATCTGCGCAAATCCCCCTTTCCCCTTGTTTCGTTTCACAACAGTTGTGAAATGTGAGGTCAGAAGTTCTCATGTCAGACAGTTTCACTTCATGAATACGCTTCAGTGCGTTTATTACACTTTTACACTCATGACTAAACTCTTTGTTTCTTTGTCATTTATGGAAAATGATTTGTAAAAAAAAAAGAAAAAGAATGGCAGTGTGGATGAGTAGAGCTCTGAGCAGGTCAAGTATAGTTAGTATTATTGTGTTACTCATTTAATCTCTTCTCCTCTCTTTTTTTATTCATTTTGCTTTAATTTTTGGTTTAGTTTTGCAATTTAGCTCGTCAAATTATTTTCTGATGAAACAATCAAATACACAAGATGTCCATAATTCCAAAATGAGTGTCGCTGTACCTAATAGTACCAAACCCAGAAGATCATACACAATAAAGACATTTAGAAAATGATTGAAAAATTACTTTTTAAATGCATTTTGTAGTTTGTGTCAAAGAGTTGACGATTTTCTGTTTGTAAATCACATCAAGTAAAGTTTTAATTACTCATTGTTGTATAAAAAAACTGATACAAATATATAGCAAATCTTAAATACAAGAAGATGACTCAGCAGTCATGCTGATGAGAAACAATTTAAAAAAATAGAAAATATTTCATAATAATCTGGTTGACTCATTAACACAGCTCATGAAATCATGCTGATTTGTGCTTAGTCTGCAAAATCAGAAAGGTTGCTGAACTTCAGTGAAAAGCTTACCCCCCTAACACACACACACACAGAGAGAGAGAGAGAGAGAGAGAGAGAGAGAGAGAGAGAGAGAGAGCGAGCGAGAGAGAGATATTGGCACAGGGGTAATTGATTTCTTCTGTAGTTTATTATCATGACTTTTTTGTTCCTTCCTGGCTGTCCAAACATATTGAAGGGAGGATCGAGGGCCAGACGACTTAATAGACTTGGCAGCATTCATGCCCAGAGAACAGGGGAGAGAAAAATATCAAGGCTTACTTAATGGCAAAAATGAAAGCACACATGGATTGGGCTGCACTCAATGTGGAGTCTGTTCAACTGTCAGAAAAAAATCAGAGAATCCATGCCAATCAAACACCCTTTGATGAGATCTTCTATAAAAAGTAATGGAATCAAACCAGCATGAAGTAAAGTTTGAGGAAGAAAAAAAGGAGGATAAGCAGAGAAAGAGTGCAGCTGTGGGAAGCCAAATATGCTCCTTGGTTGATCTTGCGAGCCCACTCATTGCTTGCAGGTGTAATAACACAGTCTGATCCAGCGCTCCTGCTGCTCACAAAGCAGATATTTCTACACCCCTCTCGTCCCTCTCCTCAGGAAAACAGCGGCTCAAAGTGATTCCAGCCAGCTCGGTGAGTAAAATTTCTCATATCTCCGTCTCTCTCTCTGACACAGTCTAGAGCCATTAGAGAGATGAGCCACCACTCCAGTCCTGTTTTATTATCACTGTTATGGCTTTTCTGCTGTATTCAATCATGCTCAGTGTCCTCAATTGGAGTTGAAGCCATAAAACTCCAATAACATGATCTCTTAAGGAGCTTTGATGGGTCATATTTAGAGAAAAAAAACATTGAGAATCTAATATTAGTGGGGTGGTGGAGGTTTAGAATCCACATTATTTCTGATTCAAGCTTCAGATATGAGGAGATTATTTATCATATCTTGACTTGTATTTAATCTTTGGAGCGGCGTTCTCTCCTTTACGGAAGGTCAGAGGTAAAAGGTCACATTTAAAGCTTCAGCGTCTCGTTTTGAACTGTTTCAGCCACACATATAAATAATATGTTCAGTCATGCATTGCAGCAACAGTGCTCCTCACTGTCTGTCACTGCATGTGCAGTTCTGTACTCTGTGTACCGTCACCTGTTAATCATTACCTACAGTTACATGTAAGATGACTATAACTCTCTGCACTCAAAAGTGCACTCAAACAGCTAAATAAATGTTGCATCATTTCTGCAAATCTAAAGTCTAAATGCTGCTTAGACAAAGTGATCCCCCCCATGACAAATTAAAAGATGATACAAATGAGATAATCATTTAAAAGAAATTGCTGCAGGAAATTCAAACTAGGTGATGGTTGACTCTGGGTCACTGTGGCACCAGTTTCACATTGCGAGACCTTCCTCCTAAACCAATCGGGCAGTGCTTCAGAGTCTAGAAGGTAGAAGTCAAAGTGCTAGCTTTATTACACAATATACATTTGTTCTAGTTGAAATACACAAAACAGTCATGCAACTCAATAACACATAAACCTTATTTCATTGTTAAGACATCCCAGTTTAAAATGAGCCCCAAATGATTCATTGAATATTGTAGTCAGGATGGCAATTCTATAACATAGAAACATGCCCTTTGTTTGAAGATGGGGAGAAGGTCTCAAAGGAGCATGATGGGACAAGTTATTCTGACCTATGTTTAGTGAGGCTACCTCCTTTGTGTAAGATAAACAGGAATGAAATGGAGACAAATGTTTGAAGATTAAGGTCTTAAATGGTAAGAATTTCAGCAAATAGGCTCCATGATTATTTCACTTTCTAAACACGATAAGCCCGAGAGCTTGTACTTTGAGAGTGAGTTAATTTAGCCTCTATTTAATAAGCATATCAACTCTGCTACTTTGCTCATTATGAAGCAGAATGATCACACAGGGTCATGCAGCACACTGTGCAGCCCAGCAGGACTGGAGAGGTTGTGTGTTCCCATTCATCACTGTTTAAATCACGCTCTGTCTCCATCAGTGCTACGAGATGATTATACGCGATAGCAGCAGCAAACAAGTTCTCCAAAGACAACCAAACTAATCGCAGATTATGATCCAAAATATGACATCAATGATGAGATGCTCGCCGTATCACGGACATGCTGCATTAGTTGAACGTGTCTGAACAGCTACAGTCTAAAAGGTTGATCAAAGAGACCCTGAGGTCCAAATATTTGCTCGATCAATGACAAAGTCCTCTTCCCCTTGTATGTGTATGAAATCCAGATATGTGTCAGTATACTTTTACTGTGAAAAATGACAAAAAAACAAAACTTAAAAGAACTGCTGGCTCTTCTTTCTCACCTTGTGTTCCTCTGAACAAACAAACATTTAAAACGCTGCAAACAACTAACCAATACAATTATGTCCAGCACGCAGCAGCCTCCTGAGTAACTCGATCAGAATAATTCAATTCATTACTTCTCCAAACGGACTGCTCTGCCGTAAGTGAATTTAGATGAGTTTACACAACGTAACTAACAGACAGCTGATACAGACATTAGACCAGCTGCTGCAGAGTCGCTTCTTACTTGGTTATACCACCAGAATATGGGATATCGCAAAAGTCTAGAATTATTCGGCGTTAAAATCCAGGTACTCTCTTGAGGTCTGATATTTGTTCTGGTGACTCAACTCATGACACAGACTCCAAGATGCAAACTGAGTTGAAATAGGAATCTTTCCAGCCAGAAAAAAATGACCTTATCCAATCTCAGCATCCTACACTTCATTAGTTATAAAAAATCCCACTGTTGCTGCATGGTACTTACTTGGTCTCCACAAAGCAAAACGACTAAAAACAGAGTTGCACGCGTCAGATTCTTTGATAAGACTTCTTACAAACAGTTGTGAAGCGTGCGGACATCATGAACATAAAATACAGGTGGTGTAGAGTCCGTTGGCTTCTTATATCGTCTTCATACACAGAAAACATCTTCAGATATATTGCTCTTGGAGACCAGGTGGATTGTGATGGAGTCAGAGTTGGAGAAAGGGTGATTGAATTATATGATTGAATTACAGCATGGTCTATTAACGGAGAGCCCTGACACATTCTTTTGCACACAGCAGAGCCAGATTTATACCTGATACAGATACAGAGCGAGCAGGCCAAATTCGGCTTACCATCAGATTCCCCAAATGTTAATCTGTTTGAGGAGAAATAAGAAGAACTCAGAGGTCTAGTTTGGAGTGTGAAACCCGGAAATGAAACACCACATGTAGACCGAATGCAATCGACAGTTATTAAGGAATAAGAAAGAGTAAGGAGAGACAAGAAGGAGATATTTTCTCCCTTAAATCAGTTTCTTCCATTGGGAATGCTGTAGCACACCTTTCCTTCATGACGGTGTTAAAACCATATGTTTTAACTGAGGGAGGGAGATTCAGATTCAGCTCACTTTACTGTGTTTATGTGCTTTGATACAGTGAGAAGGCCGTCTGACGCAGGTGGAGCTGCACGATGAGAGAGGGATGGCAGAGCAAACAGCCCTCACAGCAAGCAGGTCAGAGGGAAGGAGTGAAGAGAGGGGGCAAGGGCACAGGAGGAAAATAAACACAGGATGGTTGAAACGGTTTATAGAACTTTGCTTAAGAGAAGAAGATGGGAAAAGATGGTGGAGGAGAGGGTTCAGTCTGGCCGAATATAAGAGAGGGAGAGAAGGCTGCTCTGCCAGTTAAAGATGATTAAAGATGGTAAAGATAACTTTCATAAATACTTATGACACACTTGAAATAAATTAAAAAAGGTGATGTGATATGAGAACCATACAGATCCAAGATAAGCAAAATGTTTTCTCAACTTTGCCCCAAAATATATCACATTTCTTTCATTTTAAAATGATTATACATGATGGAGGCTACAAAAACATGTGCACTGATTATGAGCCAAAGGAACAAAAAAATGAATGGCAGAGATGATTACTCACATCTTAAACAGTTAGTTAATCGTGTTTATTACTTGTCCAGTTTGAAAACAGCGTCTGCCTTCAGTGATTTTTTCAAGATTGATGTTCGGGCTTTTTGACAGAGGACAGAGTCAGAAATCAGGGACAGAGAGAGATTAGGGAACGACATGCGGGAAAAGAGCCAAAGGTCAAACTGAACCTGGGTTGCCCGCTCTTGAGTATAAAAGCCTCTGTAAATGGGGCGTCATGTGCACTAACCCCTAGGCTACCTGTGCCCCCTGGCCTCAGTAAACGCCTGCCCTGATTATCTCAATAAAGCCGATTTATTTAGTCCTTTGTTGCCCTCCTCAGTTGCTGGATTGTCTTTGTCCCTAGACTGTTCATTGTTTTGTTATTCATGGTTTTGACTCTGCCTGTTTCTTGGATTAGTGTATTTATGCCCTCTCCCTTTCAGGATCTGTTAGCTATTTCGTACTGCATTTAAGTGTATAACCTCCTTTTTTTTTTGTCAGTAGATGACCAAGTCTGTCATTTTTTTAAACTTCAACCTGTGTCCTTTTCATTTCTGCATTTGAGTCTTAAATTGTCTGGTATCTTTACGTCATATGGGCATGACACCAGCCGGCAGATAACAGACAGCTGGTACCAAGAAAAGGCTGAAGAGCAACGACACAGTGTCTCTATTCTTCCCCAGGTAGGGCCCAAATGCAGACCGCACACTGCAGGATGACTTCAAAGAATTATGAAGACAACAAGACTCGGGTCAACTGTAGAAAAGAGGACAAGGAAACAGGGAGCAGGTAACTAACAAACATGTTCAAGGTGGAAAAAAAACATTCACACTCTTTAAGTACCTCCATTTTTTGGCAGTAGTATTAATAAAAAAGTAGGCGAGGGATATTCTCCTATATGCAGCAGTAGGGTGAAGTGCTGTTAGGAGCATAATGTTAGTCTGCACGCTTTGCTGCAGCACCACCTGGAATTGCATTTTTGCATTTTCTTCTGAAAATCAGTGTGAAGATATCCTCATCTACAACTCCCCAGGGCTGCTCCAGTAGTGTTTATAATGACTTTTTCTGATTGCTGCACTACTTTCTGTCCCTCACTTTGGTCGCCACTTGCTTTTTTTCTCTCTCCTGACTTTTATCTCTCTCATACATTTATTTCTCAATCCCTTCTTCTTCTGTGTTTCTTCTGTATTGCCTCCCATGTTATCATCATCCTTTCATTATTTCTCTTCTCCCCAAAGGATGCAGAGATTTAGAGCAGCATTTCCTCCCTCAGACTGGAGGAGCTGTAAGCTATCTGATCATTAAAAACAGGAGTTGGATCATCCATCACACATGCCTTAACCTCCAGGGCAACTGTTTCCACACTAGGTTGGCGGTAAATTGCCCTTTTCTCTCTCTCTGTGTGTCCTCCTTGGATCGGAAAGTGCTTCATTCATTCGTTCATTAATATTCATTATGACTGCAATCACTCGTCACTCACTGGTTTAAATTCATTTTGATTTAAAGTGTAGAGAGATCCACAGCGTTCACGTCCCAGATACACATATTCTTGCATTGGGCTGTTAATGGGAAACAGCAGTCAAAATTGAAAGTTTGATTCCCTCAGTTAATCATTGGGTAAAGCAAGGCACTAAAACGCTTGGTTTTGGGATTCTAAAAAGTATACTAAAGACCTCTTCTTGGCTGAACCACTACCTGTCATATGGAGGCATTTCTGCAAACAGACATTTCCTGCGTTTCAGGGATTTGGCTGGAAAGTTAGCGACTTTTGGGTCAGAGAGGTGAGTCACTCCCTCCGTGTCACATCCTCCATTGGGTAAACATCCACACTCACTGTGACGGACTTTTTCCCTTCACTTTGCTTGTTCCAGTTTAGAAAAAGAGGGTAAAACTCGACATTCTTCGATTGATAAAAAATTGATAAGAACAGTTTCTGATATATAGCACATAATATTGTATAAACAAAAGAGTAGAAGTAAGTAGAAGTAACATTCATTCACTAAAATGCTGTGGGACTCAGACCCTTTCAGCCGGAAAGACTCGTCCTCTTCCTTTTAATCTGCAACCATCAGAGGCTCTCTAAAAGCTTTACAAATGTATGCTGTGTGTGTGTGTGTGTGTGTGTGTGTGTGTGTGTGTGCGCGCGCGTGTGTGTGTGTGTGGGAAACAAAAAGCAATAGGTGCAGCATATTTTCCTGGAGTCTGAGAGGGTTTAAATTCATTTTGATGACAGATGAGGAATGAGCTCATCCAAGGACCCTAAAGTACAGATCAGCTCATCAGTGTGCGTGCGTGTGCTTGTATGTGCGTGCATGTCTGTTTGTGTGTGTGCTTGTATGTGTGTGTGTGTGTGTGTGTGCGTGCGTGTTTGTTTGTGTGTGTGCGTTTGCGTGCCTGTATGTGCGTGCATGTCTGTTTGTGTGTGTGCTTGTATGTGTGTGTGTGTGTGTGTGTGCGTGCGTGTTTGTATGTGTTTGTATGTGTACTTTTGAAAATTGCTGTTCACATCAATTTCCGGGAATAAAATCTCCCGTTAGCCATGCTGACTTCCTGGCAGGGTGATGATGTCATCTTGAGTCAGGATGTGGTCAGCTCTTCCCTGTTCAGACTTGTTCATCATCTCATGTTGTCAGACTTTTTTTTGATATTTTATCTTATTAAACCATGTCCGAAGATGACTGGGTGAACAGACATTAAGGGAATTAAGGGACATAAAGTGCTAAAACTGGAAAAAAAAATTGCAGGGCAATGGAGGATACAAACTGCTAGTTTTATGAGAGTAGGGTTAAAAGTTAATAAACTGAATAACGTCTAAATTAGTATCTCCAAATCGGACTGAGCTGAATTGCAATCTTTCTGCTCCCACTTGGCATTTGTTTCAATTATAAAGCACACAAGTTCTCAGAACAATGAATTGAATAACAAATAATGAATGCATTCAACAATGTACGTCAATGGCACGCCACTGATGGAGTTAGTAATGTGCTTTATGCATGAGCCTAATTTATTAAGAACTATATTAAAATACAGGAATTACAAGGGATACCAAAAATGTCCCAAAAGTCAAACATATTTTTTTGAAGGAAATCAAATTCAGTGTTTCATATCAAGTGTAAGAAGGTTTAGACTGATCATTAAAGTAGACCAGAAAGAGTTGAAACCAGAACAGAGAGAGAATTGATTCTAGTCTGCGAGAGAGTGGAATTAAATGTTTAATTCTTGTATTTCAGTATAAATTTAGAATTGTGCCAGAAAGTAAAATGGAAAACAACTCGGTGGTCAGAATGACTCAGCTGTCGCTCAGTTGGATTAGAAAGCAGTTAGACATGAATCCTTGTGTTTGTTTTACCCTGCAGGGCAAACCAGGCAGGTGGAGTTTATTCTGTATCCAGAAGCTTTAGGGGCTTTCACTTAAAGAGACAGAGAATCAATGAACTCCAGCAGCTTACCTGTGCCTGCTTTATGGAGTGTCTATGCTGTATTCACTTTTTTTCCGGCTTCGTTCTCATGAGGAGCATCCTATAATCCTGAACTTTCCATCAAGGATATGAAGCACAAGAATGGATGTCTTTGTCTCCCACAAAAGAAAAAAAGATGGGGAAAAAAGAAAGCTGCAATTGGCAACATAATTGTTGGAAAATGTTCTCCAAAGTGACTAATCAAGAGAGAAGTAGACTCAATGTTCTTTTTGGTTTCCTACAGTACATTTTCACCACTTTTGCCACCAGTGGCGCTCCCCCTGCTGGTCATCATAAAGAATGCATCTTAAAGGAACTTCCACATTGGCTTTACTTTTAAAACAAGTACTTGCTTCCACTTCTTATATACACTCTATGATAAGAATGTGTTTTTTTTTAAAAAGGACAAATCCTGTCTGTTTTGTTCATGTTATCATAGTTGATGGTACTCTGCTTCACTATGAATGTATTGATTCAATGAATATGTTTCTGTGTTGAAACAGGATGCCCTGACAGGACATGATGCTATAAGAGAAGTTTGAAGAAAAAAGTCATTCTCAGATGCTAAATGTGTTGCAGCCTTCCGTGGAATAAATCCCTGTCAACAAGAAGCAACAGCATATTCTCAAAAAGGAAAAGGGAGTAGTTTGCAAGGGTGGGGACTTAACATAAACAAAATGAAGCCACACAAGCCACTGAGATAGCTGTGAAGATGTTGATCAATCTGATGATGTGTGAACACTGTGAGGAGGGTGAGCCATCAACTGGACCAAGATGCAGTCCCCTTACAAAGTTTCAATTCAATGAAGCAGACCGAAGCACTCTGATTAACACGTGTACAATGAAATAAAAGAAATCACTGGCTGGGTGATGTTTCTTTTGGATTAGACAGCTTCACAAAGTGCTTTCTGTGTCTCCTCTGTCAAAGAAAAAGTGTGTTAAAACAGGGCAGAAGCCCGAAAATACATTTGTCTTTTGAAATCCTCTTTACCATATAAGGTAATTGGATCATTACCAGTAAGATTATATTACAGTTAAAACCACAGTCTCTCTCTCACACACACACACACACACACACACACACACACACACACACACACACACACACACACACACACACACACACACACACACACACACACACACACACACACACACACACACACACACAGTATATCCCTCTTGTGGACTTTCTCGCTATCTGAAACCTGCAACAGATAAATTAACAGTATTGTTGTCATGACAACCATGTACAGTCTTTCCCATGTGTGTTTGAGTAGAAGGTCAAGTGACAAGTGTCTTGAGTGTGAAACCATCATGTGAAACCCAGTGACTCTTCATAAAGGAACGTTGAGATCTTTTTCAACACTGTTTCTGCCACATCTACAATTTATTTATCTTTTAACAGCTGTGATCAGCTTCTTTATTCCCTTTGTGCATTGCATTGTGGGAGAAAAGTGAGGTGATAGCACTAAAACTGTATTTTGGTGGGCATGTTTTCTGCTTGGAGTACACTTTATTAATTTAAATGTGAAGACGACACTGCAGAAACCTGCACAGCCAGTGTTGTATTAAGTTTGTGTTCACTGCTGCCCTCTACTGTTGACAAACGTTCACTGCACAAGCTTAATAAACAGGGTCTTATATTGAAGTTTGTTTGCTTAAATATTAATGTTATTAATACTTGAGATTATTTTCTCTTCAACTTTCAACTGTTCTTTTTGCTATGTTATAATCATAATCCTCCTCTGGGGATTATCTCAAATTCAGAATCCTTTTATCCACTTTTGTTGATACTATTAAGTATCAAAAATGCCATTTAAAAAAAACAAAAACATTATCAATCAATCTCTGGTTTACACCATGTCATTTAGAGACATGCTTCTCACACACATAGGCCTGAATCACACACATGCACAAACATGTATTAATGGAGAGATGTCATAGTGGGGCTGCTACACACTGCTACACAGGGAGCACACCAGAGTGATTGGGGGTTCAGTGCCTTGCTGAAGGGCACCTTGACAGTACTCGGGAAGTGCCCTGGCACCTCTCCAGCTACCAGAACAACTTCCGTACTTTGGTCTGCACAGGGACTTGGATCGGCAACCCTCCGGTTCTCAACCCAAGTCCCTACAGACTGAGCTACTGCCGCCCCAAATGTTAATTAATAATCTCAATAAAGATGAAACAAGATCAGCAGATACAGAAATAAAGATTTTTTTCCTCCGCTGAATACTTCAACCTCCCCTTTTAATTGAATAAATATAGCACAAGAATCCCTTCTTGGGAAAAATACTTGTTCAGACAGCTGCCTTACGAGGGATCACAAGCAGCTATTACTTCATTTTAAAGGCTCCTAAGCCAAACAGGTCAAAACTCAGTTTAGTAGGTGTACAAGATACTGCAGGATGCTGATCCTAAATGTATTTATCAGGAGTCTTCAGGCCAAAATGATGTGAAAGATTACATTAGGGCGTGTTGGCTCTAAAATGAACACTAAGTACCAAGATTACTTTCACTTGCATGTTGAGCTTCTTGTGATGCAAGCAGATGAACACATTCACTTCATTCTGATTTCACATCTTTTATTTGTTTTTCTTACAAAATAATGCATAGAACAATTATACAGCAAAATATAACTTTATTGAAATTATCACGTCATTCTGTATTAAAAAAAAAGCGATCACGCTGAACATACAAACAAGAGGCACAGATTTGGTGATCAATTCTGACTAGTGCAGGTGTTTTGTAACACAGTAATGACAAGTTTCTGAAATACAGACACTTAATGCAAATATGTAAAGTAAAAAAAACAACAACTTATAAATATGTGAAGGCAATGATGGATCAAAAATATAAGTAAAAATGTGTTTGAAAATGTCCCCTCAAGGTAACGGAGCAGACATATTTGATCCTGATTTGATAATAACTGACAAATTAAAGGCATGAATAACGATATAACAACACTCAGCTTTTTGTTGGTCAACTTGACGGGTGTGTGGACGAGAAATCTTGCATCTAACACAGGATTTCTCCAGACAATTATGCCTACTGTGTTAACCACTACATTGCCCTGTCGTTACAATTCTTGAGCTTTAGTGACATTTCGTAAATTAATCAATGGTCATATGACATTCTTCTATGCCAGCTTGTTGTCGGTCTTGCCTTTATAACAACACCAGCATGTACAGAAGTTCTAATATACAACTTAACTGAGACCAGAGAAACACTGACTGTGCAAACACACAGCTGAGTTGTGTGCTCAAAATGACCAAACAAAAACTGTGAGGCATAAAAACAAATTAAAGCGCAGTGAGGGATTAAACTCCAACATACAAGGCATGAGGATAGTATATTATTAAGGCAAAATTCTGTCATCAGATGAACAATTCAACAATATACATGAGTGATGATACATTTTTAAAACACCTAAATTTCAAGTAGCCCCAAACTGTGCAGCAATGATAGTATGCAACCTATGAATGGTTTTGTGAGCGACAGGGAACCACAGTGAAGATGTTGACACATGACCCGAAGAACATATAGTGGACATTGATGCTTAACCTCTGCTCGGCTCCTATTTTTACCGTTCTTTTTTTTTTTTTATCTTGCATTCAGATTCTACAAAAATGTGATCACCCAAGAGTAAATAAAAAAAAAGGCCTAAAATTCAGTATGTCACTGTGATTGTCTGGAAATATCTGACACATGTGTAGGTGATGGACAAAATGGGTGTAGAAATTCCACATTACAGTGACACAAAATAGTTAACCGGAGGGATAGGTTGTCATGAGTGATCCATCAGAGATTCAATAAATTAACATTTGGTTAAACTGTGACATGAAAAATAGGGTCCAGGAGAACAGTTTTGGGTCATGGAGTTGCCAGTGTCTGTCAAGCTGAAGCTCACCATCCTGACCAGCAGGGGGAGCGCTAACAGAGGTGCAGGAACATCAGCCGCCTTCTCTCAGATCAAAAGTACAACAGCCAGGTTAAGGATCTAAATTTCTGTATCACAATCAAAAAACATATATTTTGTTTAGTGTTGACCTTATGGACCAGAGCCTGTTTAGAAATACTGAAAAAAAGTCCACTTTTTATACATAAATGAATGAAAACAGACTGATCCTAAACCTGGGTAAAGATATTCTTACAGATTTAACAGATTTCATCTGACCTTATCCTATCAGGGACAAACGGCGAATCTCCTTCTCTCTAGTTATTCAACTCTCTGAAAAGAGTTGTATCACACAGAAGCATCCAAGATCCCTACAGTCCGACTGTGTCTCACGCACAGCTAAAAAGGAGTATTAAGTAACATATGTGCAGCACCCATGTCATAAAATGAGAACAGCATTTGTGCTATAAAGACAGACAGTAGTGAGCTGAGCAGGGATTTTCAAATCATTCCAAAAGGACTTATCGGTCATAATAAACAGCAAAGAATGAACAGATAAAGAGCAAAGAATGATCATCATAAGCAGTAAGTTTAGACAATAAGAAACAAATTCCTCCTGAAATAGAAATGTAACATTTTGAAATGAGACCTTTACAATGATCAGTGAACACTCATTTGTCAAGTAATGAAAGCTTACGTGTCTTGGACACGATGATACACCATGTTCCACCCGTGTTTAAAGCATTTTGTAACTCTTATTCACTGAGAACACAATAAAGCAAACATAAACAGTATTCAACACTTTCACACAGCAGCAGCAGACACTCGTGAGGCAAGTTAAATCGAGGATTTTCAGACAGACGCTCTACCCTGGCCGATTAAATAAACATATCTGAAAATGCACTTTTCTGCGAGCAGTTTTTTGTTGTTGTCTAAAGTGAGATTCTGAAGCAATATTGGACAGCATTTGGATTTCTCTTTTCATTTCAACACCAAGTTCAGACCTGCAGTGCTCTACAGAGCTGAACTCAAATTCCTCCCGTTTCCTGAACGCAAAGCGTGTATTCACTCAACTTAAAAGCCCAATTCTAAACTCTACATCAATTTGAAGTATTGTTGTTGTAACTTGATACTAACAAGTAAAAAAAAAGGAAACTATCATTACTCAACGGAAGTGAGAAACTTTTTGGATTCAGAGAGACTGAATGACAAAGGTAAAGAAAAAATATTCTCCCAAGGATTGACAAACGTTTTTTAAATAGTCACGAGATCCTCCAGATCTTCAAGGAGGAAAAACTGGTTAAGTTGGAGTTGGAACAAGTCCCAAGTCAATACTTTAGGGAGTGTGGATGAGAATAGCAGCGCAAACTAAGCAACCAGCAACAAGTAGCAGGAGGTGTTCACCAGGACACTCTTTTAAAGCTAGCTGCAACAAACTGCTGCAAACAGGGACCGCTGATTGTTACCAAGATGTGAAGTTTCAGAGCTTCACTCTTTCACTTACATTTGAAATATTTAGACACTCAAGAGTGCTGAAAACATTTTCGTTTTCTACTATGTCAAAAACCTGACACCGTTTCCCTTAACCAAATAACAAAGAGAGTCCCAGGTGGACACATCCAAGCTCTTAGTCTCCTTATTTCTACAATACAGCATCGATAGGCTCCATCTCAGAGCTGACACACAGTGTTAAAGCATCTAAAGGCCATATAAATAGTCTTGTTATAAATATGTGCACGCAAAGACAGACACAGTCACTCTCAACAGTAAAGCAGATTTAGCTCGTCAATGGAAGCCTGACGTCAAGTCAAAATACTATGGTGGCCGACTTTAAAATGGAGTTAACAAATCCTTCCTCATTTCTTAAAGGATCAGTCCAATCTGAGGCTCCGAGTGAATATGACCATATCTTCACTTAAAGCTGCCAACTGTTAAGTCCAGACCCTGTTCAAAATGTGTTTTTTTTTCCATTGACCTCTGGGAACAACATCGAGGTGTCTTGTATAGGGCAGAGGTGCCAAAGTGCCTGTTTCAGAGCCATCACTGGCAGTTAAGATCAGGATTACTGAGCCAGGCCCAGATCTGGATCATCTCCTGCGGGGTCCTTGGGTGAACCAGCATTAAACTCTTGTAGGCGCAGGGGTTGGACCTGTACTTCTCCTCTATGTTAAAGGTCCTGAAGCCTTTGTGCTTCTCGGGGGCCAACCCGAGCTTCCTGAGACACATCCCCGTGTAGACATCATCAATCGGGTAGAGTGCCACGTGTTGTGACACGTTGTGCAAACGAGCAGCAATGTCACCAGAGTAAAGGTACCCACCTCCTCCTGCATATGGAGGGTATGTTCCAACGTACATGCTCTCTGGGATGAAGTATTTGACCTTTTTGTCTCTGTGTGGCCCCGCGTTGGTGATCACGTCACCCACAAACAGGTCCCTGGCTTTGGGCTCAGAGAGGCCCTTGAGGAAGTCCAGGATGCGGTAGGTGTTGACGAAGACATCATCGTCGCCTTTGAAGATGAAGCGAGCACCAGAGCAACGAGCCTGGATCCACTCCAGGAAAAGGACCTCTTTAACCGTCAAGTTAAAGAATGAATCTCTGTAGTCCCACTGGATGATGTCTTTATGGCGGATGCTCTCGTACTGCAACATCCCGGAGAGATCAGGGTGATGGTCCCCTGCAGTGGCATTGCCCAGGAGAAAGATGGTAACCACTGTCCGATTGGCAATAAAACCCGCCCGTCCCCAGGACTGCCTGATGGCTTGGCGGCGGTCAAAATGCGGTGCCAGGGATTTGACTGCCAGAAGCAGGAACGGTGACTCCCTACAGATATTAGGCTGGTCCACTGTGATCGGGTAGGAGCGGCACTGCATGTAAAGCAGGAAGTCTTTGAAGCGGTCTGGAAGGGAATTGTAGTCTTTTACCCGAGTCGTAACCTTGAAATTAGGCTTGCAGGGGTCAGAGGTTAAACTGGTGTCATTAAGCCAATCAGGCAGCTCTACATTGCTGTAGTTCGCAAACAGAACAGGGTTGTTTTGAAGGTCCAGAAACTGCTGCTGGCGGTTCCAGTAAGCCGAGCTTGGAGCGAGTTTGGTCCAGAAAGGTTTGGAGGGGATGTTGACTTTTTGATGCTCGTTTTTGTCTTGACTGCTGTGGCGGGAGATGATGATGAAGATGAAGAGGTTGACCATCGTCACTGTTACCACAAGTTTGAGCCTCCTCCGCAGCAGCGCCATGACACTGTCCTGCACCCTTCACCACCTGAGCAGACAAACAAAGGGAAGAAGTGAAGATGTGAGGGATGGAAAACACAATGATGATAAATACAGTCTGTGGGACAGAAGGTGTCAATAGTCTGGATATTAGATAGAGGAACACCAAAACTCCCTTCTATTATACAATGTGGCCAGGGCTTTATTTTTCTCCATCCTGTAAAGAGCCCTGCTATCTGCGGCGCTGTTTCATTGTTGCCATTTATTTTGGTGGTGCAGCCTTTTTGTGTGTGTTTTGCTTTAAACAAAAAGGCAAACTATCAGTTCAGTGATGGATAACTGTTGTAGAAAACCTGACTCCTCCATTAAGGCTGACCAAGCTCTAAAAGCTAATATGCATGAAAGATCTGTTAAAGTCGGGATGGAAAAGGCAATTGATTTCTCAAGGAAATGATCATGTGCTTTCCATTTCAGGGAAAACAAGATCGTCATCACGTCTTTTAAGACCAGTTATGGCGAGCAGCACAATGCTTAAGTGTGTAGTTATGCCACATCTCTCTTTGATAAGAAAGAATAGAGAGAGAGGAAAAGGAGAAGAAATATCAACCACAAGACCAATGTCACAATAAGTTATATGAAGATCTGCAAGCATTTGTTATGAAGCTGCGGGGGGGGGGGGGGGGAATAAAATGACTGAAAGGTGAATTGGTCTAGTAAAGTCAGGCTGGAAACTTAAGAAGATATTTGAAAAAAAGAAAGAAAAAAAAAGAAATCCAAATCACATTTACCCACTTTGACCACCATATTTTATAGTGTTGTAGCTTTCTGCCTCAGACTTCTTATGAATCACACGTTTTTGGTCAAATTTAATGGCATCATATAGACAGAACGTTGTAGTTACAGAGAAAATCATTGATCTCTGGAAGAGCCGAGTTATGTTTACCTTCATCCTCCTTGTGTTCTTTATTCTGCAATTCTATTCACAGAGGAGCTTATGTCTCTCACAAAACTATTCAAAAGAGTGGCATTTGGAAAAAGGCCTTTAACCTGTAAACTACATTTTTAAATTATAAATGATGTCTTCTAACCCACTGCTTACCTGCTATTCCACTAAACCCAACACTTTTCATGAAGTTAGAAAATATGCCTGCAAGCTTCACGAATCATCATCCAGTAGATAACATTCTGGTCATCCAGCAGGGTGTGCGAGTGTGTGTGTGTGTGTGTGTGTGTGTGTGTGTGTGTGTGTGTGTGTGTGTGTGTGTGTGTGTGTGTGTGTGAGTGAGTCATGTTTGCACTTCCAAGATAGGCAGTTACCATAATCATTAAGATGCCCATATGCATATACTGGTAGTCCTGGCTTAACTCCAAACTAAATGTAATAAACACATTAGACAATTATCCACCATAAAAATGTGTCACCTGAGGTCATTCTACATGATAAGTAGTTACAAAGTGGGCTATTGTAGTAAGCCTACAATTACAGCCATTATGTTAACATGCACTCCAATGAAAGCACAGTTCAATGCATCTTTGTCTGCTGATGACATTTCGGTTCGATGTTCAAAAAGCAGAGGACAGCTTTTTGATGTCATCTTAGATTTGATCTTCAAACAAAAGAAATGAGGAGAACATTAGAAGACAACAGAGCCTTTCAGGAGGCAAGCACTGCCTCAGGTTTCTGCTTTGGAAAGCTCATACATTTTCACTGATAATGTTTCTTTGCCATGTTTCACTTTCCTTTTTTGTTGGATAACTGAAAACTGCCATATTCGGCCTTCTCCCTCTAATTTTCTATAATGCCTTCTTTTTGTTCAGGCCGGTGAGGCAGCCACATTGACAGAATACCTGCTCGAGCCATGGTAGTTTTCATTTAGTATTTCTACTCCAGATGATCATAAAAACACCGAGATCAAAATGATATATAATTATCAAAATAACTTGTGTTTAAATGTAGATATATTGCAATAGAGAGATGACAATGATGATGGCGAGAGAGAGAGAGGAGGTATGACATGCAACGAGGAAAGTCCCGGCCAAACTGTTGCCTGGCATGCTCAATCACTTAAACAGCTTAAGGCCATCAGGATGCCCCCATTGACCTTGATTATACACTCTGAAGCTGTACATATATCCTATGTAAAACAACACTCTGAAACCAATAAAAGAAAAAATGAATAGAAAATAAAAAATTGTAAAATGGCAGTAAGAACACAACTTTTTATCTGAAACTGAGCCAAGAAGCCAGAGGGGTAGCTTGGAAAACTGAAAGTCTTAACATCTGGGAGAAATTGTGGTCATTTGGTTGCAGTACATTTTTCCCCTTGACCCTTTCTGTCAAACCCTAATAAAAAAAAGAAAAGAGAAACACGTCAGCCATGCATGTATTGCTGAGAAGCTAAAATCAAGCCAAGTTATCGAGTTTCAAGCTAATCTACTTTTCTTCAGCAGACAAAACGTTGAGCATGTTTACAATCTTCACTTAGTGTACGTTAAGCAAGTGTCAGCATGCCCACATCTTCCTCCTAAATTACTGTACAAATGTCACAGCAAACAATCCACTGCAGAGATGTTTCGGCTTGGTTTAGGGATGCAACACTGACGATTTTCAAGACTCATCAGAAAATCATCATCTTCAAATGATTTTATGATTAAATCGATAAATCATTGAGCCTGCAGTATTTTCAAAAGGAGTTAAGATTCCCAGAACTTACTGTGATGTCCTAAAGTTCTTTTTTTTTTTTTATATATATATATATATATATATATATATATATATATATATAAATAAATAAAAAAAAGCTCAAGCACATTTACATGGAACATGTATATATATACACATACATAAAAAAGTACATACATGAAACTCTACTTGATCCCTTTAAATGGATTAGGTGACATGAGCTCCAGTGGGGATTCTCTTCCTTTGCACCACTGCTTGCGTCCTTCCTGCCTCTGTATCATGTTGCTCTCTCAGCCTCCTAGCAACAACTCTGCTCTGCTGCGCCCCTGTTTGCTCACTTTCTTACTCCCAATCCCTTGTTTACCCCATCTTTTTCCATCCACTTCACTGCATTCTTCTTCTATCCTACGACTGGTTATTTGTCCTACTTTCTCTTTAATTGTCCTCATATTTATGTGAAAACAGGACAGAGACAGAGTCACCTCCCCATAGGATGATGCTACATAATCCTGAAGTTATATCAATATTGTATTATCAACAAGGACAAGGACAAGCACAGACATACAGCTTTTTCTCTTTACCCCCTCCTTTCCTTCTCTTTTTCTCATGGATAATTACTCTTTCCCCTTAAGTGTGTCTCTCCGTACAGACAAGGGGACTTCTGGGAAACAACTGGGTGGGGGAAGGGGGGCTTCCGAAGAATGAAGCTAAACAACATGTGGACAAGACAACAGCTTCCAGAAACCTACCAAACTAATGTGATGTGAGGTTAAACGTGCCTACGTGCATTAGCCTGAGTGTTTTCCCTCTAATACTCAAATGCTTACATCATCTTCTCATTGTAACGCAGCTGTGGTTTACAGTTGTGGATACCTTGGTGCACATTTTGCATCACACAGGTCAAAAAAAGGTAAGGGAAGCTCAGCAAGTTATGGTGGTACGGAGTTCTGGTAAAAGACAAACACAGGAAGAAGGAGAGAGTGATGCGTCTGTTCAGGGGAACGTCTTTCTCTCTCTAATTGACTTTTTTTTTTTTTTTTTTACTGCATGCAGACTCTTGTTTGATTCATGAGCAGTAATGGATGATATTGATCATTTATAAAACATTAACAGAGTGGCGTCTCCTTCCCTGAGTGTAACCATTAGTTCTTGTTGCTGCTGTTGACCTAAGTGTTTACATTAGTGTGCGGAACCATCAGCAGCAGTTTTATTTCCTGGGCTGGCATTTCCTGTGGTGAAGGTGTAAAATGTTGGATGGCTTTGCAGAGAACAAAGTTGTGACTTGCTAAAATTATCCACCAATGTAACATGTTGTAATCAGCATATTTCTTTTACATGTTTTTTGCTGACAGGTTAATATAACACAAAATACTCAGCTACAGGGAAATGTCAGTGTAAAAGTGCCAATAAATATGTAGGTATCAGGCTAACTCAAGAACTATACCTTCAACCACAACTCTTCTTTATGTAAATAGATGGGACTAAATTACACCTGTCACTGTGTAAAGAAATATCATTGCCACAGTATTTACAATGACTCCCTCTTGATTTGCAGTTCCACCATGAGTTAGTGCTAGACATGTTGCTACTAAGTGCACCAGTGAAAAACGCTAACAGTTTAAAGAGCAACTAGCAAAAGTTAGAAATATGAGTGGAGATTATATTTTGTTGTTAACATTTTTCTTACTAAAATTTCAACAGAAGTAACAAAGGGGAAAATCCTTTTAACCGCAATTTGGACTTAAAAACAGATTATTTTTTTTTTGTCAAGGTTGGATCGAGGCAGGCTGCTGGACAATGCCAAGCTGTGTTTGATCAAATGTGGTTTCTGCCTGATAAAAGGTTCAGTCGGGTGTGGCGTCTCACCTGTGTGGGGGAGGGCTGTAGGGCATCAACTCATATTGGCAAGAATCACTAAAAGGTTGGTGTGTGAGTGTCACTGAGTAGATCTAATGGAGTTCAAAAATTCTGTTTAACAGAGCATTTCCTCGAATTTTATTTCTAATTCGGCCGGCAGGCTTTGAAGTGCTTAAAGAATAATTTTTTCAACAAGCTTTGCAGTTTAAACTGTTTTTAAAAGCACAATGTGACTTCTCAGAATCAGAATCGGGGTTTATTGCCAAGTACATTAACACATACAAGGAATTTGACTTGGTGTATTGGTGCTAAACAATTAACAAAGAAATAAAGGAGAACTACATGTATGTTTCACTTTAACTTAGTCTCAACAAGTATTTGTCACAGTATTGATTGCTACATTCACAACAATGTTTTTGAATCTGTGAGTACACGTTGTACAATCTTACCTGTGCAGGTAAGAAGGCCTCCTCAGCTCGAGTCGTTTTGGTGTCTCCTGCCGCCAGCTCTCTTACCCCATACTTAGCCCCGCCCTCAGGGAAACAGCAGCCAACAGGGAAAAGGGATCAGGAAGGGAGGATGAGGAGAGGGAGAGGAGTGTAGGTTGAACCTAAAAACATAGCACACAACGTGAGACAACAGCTGTGAGGAGCTTGAGCAGAACAAAGCAACAAAACAACTATCAGCCACATGAGATGCCTCATGAAAACTACACATGCTAGTAAACAAAAATGTAACATTAAAAGCAAAAGCTATCATGTGCGAACATAACATTGCAGTCAATTATCAAAAACAGGATGAAGAGATAAGAATATGTTCTCTCAGGCACACTGACTTTTTTTATTTAGATCACCCTATCCTGTTCGATCTGCATTAGCCAGTATGATGAGAGAGATTAAGCTTTGAAGTGCAGAGTATGAAAAACACACACAAGATCTGTAATTTTCCTGAGTCCGATTAAAATAAATAGAACCTATGCAACTCCATTTAAATGAAACTAACAACAAGCGGTGCAGCTCGTGTTTCCATCATGTTCATGTGTTTACAGCGGGGGGTGAGACATCCACCTTCATTAAGTTATTATTCTTTAGAAACGTGAGCAGATGTCACACCCTGAAGTACTATATATTCTAGTTCTATGAGCTAAATACATACTTGGGAATAAGTTAACACGTAATTTATAAAATGTTATTCATTAGAACATTTTGAATGAAAAATCTCTTAAAAGTAGGCAGGGAAATCAACAACACATGGCCAAGACATCAGTTTTCTCCAGAGGGTTCTGGCTGGGGATATATGGCTTCTCTATCTAATTGAAGAAAACATTTCTCATTTATCAAATGCGCAGGAATCAGATTACAGCAGGAAACCAACCGCAGCCTGGAAACTTAATTGCATGACAATGTCCTAAATGAGAGTACAAAGAGAAACAGGTGGAATAAAGACAACAATGAAGTCCAGTTTTGCACAAGGGTGGCATTAAAGACATGAAAAAGTCATGACCTTGTATTAAATATACAATGCAGACAACCTAACTGCTATACTAGTGGAAAACTATGAGGAACTGCAGCATTCACCAGAAGACAGATAGCCGACGCCTCTCTTACAGTTTTTTTTAGGGATTTGAATAGTTTATAATTGTGTGTATTGCCCATGATCTTTCCCCCTCCTCAGGCTTAAGTCTTCCGTTTGAGCTTCTCTTACTCACATGCATGCTGTGGACATGCTGCTTTAGTCGTCAATGTGAAAAGCTTCTTTCATACACATGACTGGGTTTTGTTAATTATCAATCTGCTGGTTAGATATTAGAGGTTACCTTGTCACCTCTCACTGCGCTGTGTCAATATGCAAACTGCCTAGAAAATTCACTTAAAGATTATCCAACACAAAACCATTAAAGGCAGGTTTAAATTAATCAACAATGGAATGTCTGGGTATGCTTGCACAGACTAACCTAAATATGACCTGTGTACTCAAGATTTCACTCCGTGCTTTTTTGACTGGATGTTCTCCTTTTTTTCCGGGCATCTATTTCTCAATCTTAAATTACAGTTTAAAGTCAGTGATGTATCATAAAAACCTTTTCGTTATTGGTTTTGAATGATAGAGTTTGTATAAAGCTAATTATATATATATCACACTCCCAATTACTTCATCAACTTCATCTTCATTGAAATACAAGCCTCTACAAGCTAAATGAACATTTCTTAAGTCCAGACACTTCATTATCTACCTCAAAGCACTAAGGGTGCCCTGGTAGCTTGCCTGTTAAAGCATGAGTCCCTGTGGTCAAAGGCTAAGTTCTTAATCGCAGCGGCTTGAGTTTTATTCAAACCCAGGCCCTTTGGTGCCTATCATCCTCTCTCTCCCTCTCTATTCCCTGCATTTCCTTTCTGTCGTTGGCCATTGTATCTAATAAAGGCAACATAAAAAAAAAATGTCTCAGGGCTTTTACAACTGCAGTGGAAACAAGTTTTAAACTAAACATAACAGGAAATAAAACCTGCTTTTCTGATAGCCAGCACTCAGGTGTAGCAGTCATTAACAAACACTGTATTCACAGAGGCTGGAAAAGTATACCGGTGTTTCCTCCGCCTTTTCCTGTTCATATTAAAGCACTTAGAGAGAGAGAAAGTATCTTTCGACATGTTTTTAGGAGATCTATTTCGTTCACATTCTGCAAGATACTGTATGATACAATAAGCGATTGAAGGCTGAAGATAAAAGTCGTACTCTAATGCAGCTAGAGGTGTGCCATAAGACAATCTTAAGAGTTTGAAGGATTTGAATGTGTTGACAATCTGCTAAAGCTACAGAGTACATTATATCTGATGCAGTTCTCTGCACCTACACAGACGCCTCCTGTTGGGATATCAGTGAGGCCTGGACCTCGGTTGTTAAAAAAATAAAATAAAAAATGCCAATACAGTACAATAGTTTATATCCATGCATTGATTTCCATGCGTGCTGCTTGAAGTGATGTCAGTCAGCAGCTCTTTCTCCTCTGGTTCAGTGTGTAGCAAGCAGATTTGAGTTAGTAAGCAAGCTTACCACTTGTCTGTCAATCAACATTGTCCCGCCCCTCTACGAATAAAACTCAAGATTTCAGTAAAATTTACTATGGCCACAGAAAAACATTCTGGATTATGTTTATCTTATTTTGCCATTCTTACTAGTGTATAACCAAAGCTAAAGTCAAATCAGCAAATCTGTAAAATATAAACAGCCTATGAACAAAAGCTACTTTTTTGAAGCTACAGCTGTAAGAATTCTGAAGGGCTAAAGTAGTTGGCTATAGAAACAAGAAATTGAGGTCTACAAGTTTTCAAATCAACACATCACTGTGTGAAAATGTAACTGATGAACACTAAAAAAGTCACATTGGCAGGGAAAAATGTTTAGAGTTCTGTATTTTGTTCAGTTGAAATCTTGGTACTTAAATACTTGTCTCACATCAAGCCAACAAAATATGATCGTTTCAATATTTTGTCCCACCCATACTTTCTAATGTCTGCAATTTTAAAATGTATCTTTGTGTGTGAGCTGTGCTACATGTGAATGCACTTTCTATACATCTGTATTTTAGTTTGTTGCATGCAGATATCATGCTGCACCTGTGCTGATAAATACAATCAAAAAGATATTTTTGAGCCATACTTGACCCGGGTCAGAAGAATATAAGAGGATGTTACGGCACGAGGGAATGTGGGCCTGATGGCAACATGGTGTGAAGAGAGAGCACCATAAATAGCCTGAGGGCCTCAGCAGAGAAAGGTGCCGCCTGAGCTTGAGTCTGCCCACCAAATATCTAAAGTCAACATCAGTATTCACCAAGGGCTAAAGGTCCCACCACAGCGAGTGCAGTCAGTCACAGACGCGTGGGTTGCACTAGTCATTCTTGGCGGTCATGGTGGCTTTTAATACCTTAACTGCAAAACATGCACAACAGGGACCTATTTAATTTGTGAGGATGCTGTTTGCAATATACTTAAGGTATCTTTTTATCCAGGTATTTTTCTGATTTAAAAAAACCCCAAAATGTTTTAAATGAAAAAGAGATACTTTGATCATGGAGGTAAGCTTAGCTAAGAAAAACTGTGTTCAACAGCATATCGTGTAGATTCAGTGACACTTCAGCAACTTTCTGCGAAATATAAACCACAACTTGATGACTTGAACCTGGTTCATCTGGCTGAAGGATGGTGTAACAACAACAACCCAGGACAGCCTGGTGAAATGTTTATCCCTTTGAATACCTGATTAAAGAGTCAATCTTTAAAAATGGTGTGTTTGAAAAGCGCAAAACAATCTGTGGATTGAAAAGAAAAACTTGCTTGAGCTGATAATAACCCCACCACACACACACACAACTTAAAATAGAATGGTATTTCTAATTATCAACAAATACTTGTCAGTCCAACTGCGCACGCTAAAGGTCACCTCTCTCTTTGGCGTGACTCATCTGCTCACACTCAACATAATCTAAACATAAAGATGTGTGTCTAAAAGTGTGTGACAACTAGAGTGATTGCATTAAACCAACATGCCAAGTTTAATCAGGACACATGACTCACAGTGTGATCAGATGAGCAGAGACATGTACATATTTCAGGTTGCAAAAGCAATCATGTACTATATATACACTGTCATGATAACAGTTTCCATCTGTAGAGTAGTGAGAAACAACAGCTAGTATAGAGTTAATGGCACTATGAAACACAAGTTCAATAATCACTCTTCTTCTCTTATGTGGTCTCCTTACGTTCCTGATAAACCTTTTGTTGGCTAATTATCAGTCAAGTAGACGCAGAGTACAGTGGGTACATCAGAGCTTTTTGGCTTAAACTAGAAAATGAATGGGGGTTGATGGGAGCTTCTAAATCCAAATACAACAGTTATGTTGCAGGTCAGAATCCAGATTTTTTTTTTTTTTTTTTTTTATTTAAAGGAGCTACTATAAAAGGTCTGTGAAGTTTACAGAAGCTGCCGATTTTTGTTAAAATTCACCAGTTTTTGACTCCCCCCCATTAAATACCAAAAAATGTATGAGTGCTTGTTTAAAGATGAGTCTGAAGAGTTTGTCTATCCAAAGAAACTAGTTAGATACAATTAAGTTTAATGGTTAAAAAAGTGATATAATTTTAAGTATATGCAGAATTTAAGTTTGCTTTATGAATAATAAAGTATTTATCATGCATGAAAATGGTTTAAGCAGTTAATGCATGGAGGAAAATTAATTTCCAGAGAAAACAATCTCAAGTCTCATTTATACTTACTAACGCGGACAGCGTAGAGGGAGTAAAGAGAGAACGTTGTGATATATTTTCTTTTGAAAGTCAATGTAAGTTAGTGTGTATAGGTGGTGGAGTTATCCTTCTTAGCTATGAAGCACACAATACTCAAGTCCTCACAAACATCTTAAAACTTGTTAGGTTTGTTTTGTCCCGATAATCTCTCTCATCCTGTGCACTTCCCCTCTTAACATGTAGACTACATTTCAAACAGGATACTACAGATGTTGTGTTTAGGGTGCAGACCAGGGTGCAGAGTCGCTTGTGTCTGTGTAACTGTGTTTCATCTCAACAGAGATCAAAATCATATTAAGATAATATAATTATTGTTTTTCCTGTGCATAAAGTGGGTGTGCGTGTGTGTGTAATCAAGTAAAAGAGAGAGTGACCATTACTCACAAATGATGCTTTCACCCGGGATAACCTTACAGAGTCCAAGCTTGTTCTATACAACTCTCTTATTAGGGCCCAAAGATCAAAAGCATACATATTTTATAAATGAAGAGCAGTTTGGAGACAAGTTAAGGAGCTCTTATTGTGCAAACATCAGAGAACCAATTATATCTGGCATTAGGTCTGAGTTGTGAACTATAAACGGAAAAGTTTGTTAAACATCCTCAGAGACTGAGGCAGGAAGAGGGTATGGGCTGCAGACAGAGGAAAACCAGACAATAGTTTCAAACAAGAACCATACTTTCTGCAAGACAAGAGGGAGCTTAAGCTCGTTTAATAGTGTAGCATACCAAGTTTCCTGAGTTAAATCAATAATTTCACAGCAAATTCCTGGCTGTGATACTTCTTGGCACTGTTTTATTGATTAACAGTGTTGTGAAGTCAACCTAGTTCCCCCGTGTCTGCGTTATATCCTTTCATTTGCGTGTGAAGTCTCTACTAGTCACATGTCGCCAAACGTCAAACAGTCATATCCTGTTAGTCAAGCACCGGAGGCCTTCTCATTTTACTTTTGCCATCTCTGCAAAGCAGTTAACTAAAAAGGAAAAACCAGCAAATAATTCCATTAAGGAACACACGGATACTTTTGTGCTTAAAAATGACACACAATCAGTTACTCTGAACTGTAGTTGAGTAAAGTTCGGAGTAACTAATTGTTGAGAACAGTTCTCTACAGCTTACTTTGATAAAAGCCATGTGACACTGCAAATTTGTAGTCCTACAGAAGAGAGCAGGACCATTCGGTGAAGTATCATGCATATATTGTAAGCTTAAATGTTTTAATAAATCTTATCTTTGTTTTTTTTCCAATAGTGCCATTCTGAGTGACCTCTCTCTGCACAGCCTGACTTCATGCCAATGATGCCATGCTAAATTTCAATCCAACACGATTACCTGAAAGTGGGCAGGGGCATCAATGCCCTTGTATTTTCTTAGTGCCCAACTTAATTTTGCTCAGTGTGCTGGATTAATACAAGGTATGACTAACCTAACATCTCTATGTTTCTTTTCATCTCCATTAATGCCTTTAAACCCACGAATTGCCATATTCAGGAGCCAGTGCAATCTACCAAATAACTGTAACATTAAGCACCAATCATGTCAATGCAGCAGTACAACCATGTAAGCTGTTTTTAATGGACCTAGGAAAAAACGTGGCAGCCAAGCACTTTAATAGCAGCAGCTGCTTCTGAATTTGGAAAATACACATTTGGTCTCCTTGGCTTGACTCCTGAAAAGCATTTTTGGTGATTAAGAAAAAGAAAAAAAAAGAAAAAAAAACTGCCATTTTAATCAAAACCCTCATTCCATGGATGAAATGTGGATGGACAAATAACTAACTGATCTTCATATTCTTTTTTTTAAAGATTTATTTCTGGGCTTTTTGTGCCTACATTGTAGAGATAGGACAGTGGACATAACCAGGGAGAGAGAGTGGGGAATGACATGCGGGAAAGGAGCCAATTATCAACTGCAGTCCATTGGTCATTTGTAACCAATACGCAACTCATTTATAGAAAGAAAACAATGAACACCATAAAGACAGCAATGATTTAAAAATAAGCATTGTTAACAAAACAAGTCCAATACTCAATGGTAGCAAAATAAGCATTAGTCAGTGCAAATTATTTGCACTGATTAATGACAGGAAGCCTTAGAACAATGGTCCAGTTACAAATTAACAGTACTATTTAGTGCATGTCCCAATGCTTGCAAGGTACACAGTGCACAATTACACTATCACTCAACTGAATTCACAGAGCTGATAACAAATCTACCTTAATGTGGATCAGAAAACAAAAAAGGAGTTTCCTAAACTCTTTTAATTTAGTTTTTTTAACAATTGAACGTCAAAGTTTAGTCAAGCGAGTAAGAGCCAGTTTTTAAAAAAACACAAAGATTAGGGTCTTAAAATGATAGCTGGTTGTCTACATTTCTGGTTAGTCGTTAGCTTGTGTTGCTGCTGTGACAGTCACTGCCTTAGCTTAGAAAACTGGCTACAACTAAATGGTTCTGGCTCCCTATTCCTAGAGGAGTTGGCTGGTCCAATTTGGAGCACCTGGGCCTGTTGCTCTCAGGGCATAAAAGCCAAACCCCAAGGTGGAGCTCTCTCTCTCTCTCTCTCTCTCTCGCTCTCTCTCTCGCCACATGGACTCACATCCTCCACAACTGCACATTTTGGACACTGTCACAGTTTGCTTCAGAACACCCCACATTTCATTTATGCCACACATCCACATTCACACAAATGACCTTACTGACGGACACACTCCATGTTTGCTGTTCTAAGGTCATTACTTTACTTTGTTAGAATAAATCATCATTATCTGAAGTTAACTGGTGTCCTTTCTCATATTTGAGCCAGGTAATGACACCACGACATTCGAACCAGCTAGACAATGACAGTATTTATACTTGGATACTTTCCCATGATACCTGAAAATAAGTTTTATCAAGAGACTTGCTCTATAAAAATTTTTTAATGATCCTGTATTGGCCTATATTGTATTATATAATTTCAAACTAATGTTTGGTGACTGTTTGACACACATAGCAGATTTCTGTGTCAATGAATGACAACAGTGTGGTTATAGTACTGATTTAATAGGATGTCCCCATAATTAGCAGGAGCTCTGGTATTTCCAGGTCTCCCATGTGTGATGTGCTAATTTTACTGACCTTGAAAGGAAGAAAGTAAGGGGGTGACTGGTGAAGGGCCTGATTTCTTTAAGGAAGAATGTGCAACTTTTTAATTCAGTAGATGTCGCCCTTGAGCACCAGCATGAAACCAAAACAAACTTCTGATTGCTGACAACTTCGCAATAGTAAAGCCTCTGCTCTCCTCCTCAAATCCCTCTCCACTTGCGTTCGCATAAAGGAGTTTAGCGCAAGCGGAGGATGAAAAAAAAATGTCCTTGGGTCGAGCTGCAATTGCCTGTGGCCTGCATTGTTGTGTTAGTGTGCTAATGTTAGAGCTCCTTAGTTAACCCCCCTTCTTTATATTGCATATAAATTGACACACAATGTTTGTGATCTAAAAATGCTTACATTACATTCAAATAACCAGTGATTATGTTATTCTTCTTTTCTCTAATCCTTGACTAAAACAGCTTTTATACACAAGGAGAGGAGCTGGCCATGTAATCATGTCCATGTTAACACAAGGTAAACACTGTTCCGACAACAACACGGCCAGCTGGACTCACGCTTCTCGCTCATTATAGACAGTCATGACTCACAGACATGTACATTAGGATAAACTTGATTTCTGCTATATTAGTGTTAAATGTCGCACAGTCTTCCTTTAAGAGGGAATTATGTTTTCTTTTTAAACTAAATGCAGTTCTTCGTTCAACACTTGAGAAGGCTTCAATTCTTAACAAGCAATTACTTTGAATTTTTATCCCACATAGACTTATTCTTAACTGCCTGCAACTTGACTGTTTTCTGCTATTAACATACAGATTGAACAAATGTGCCTAACATTTTGTGGTCATCACAGTTCTAGGAAGAAATTATGTGCATTACTTTAATAAATGACAGTTATTATTACTCCTTCCTCTTCCCCTCTACATCCTGTTCCTCCCTAAATATTAGTCAGCCACTATCAGGATGTCTGAAACTGTAGAAAGGAGGGGTTCATTTGGTGGCACAGAGAAAGTGTTCTGTACTGGTCAACTTGTTTCACAGCCATGCAGGGCAGAGACAGAATAAACAAATAAGGACCATCGCATATCACAGGAAAATAATACTGTCATTATCATGGCTTCGACATGCTATGTCCATCAGAAAGCTATTCATATCAAAACTTTTTATTGAGCTGAGATTGTTTTTGGAGATTGTGATAAACCACTGCCATGGCAAAGCAGAACCAATAATGCTAATCATTTTGTTCCAAATTTCAGTCCAACTAGATCAGGGGTGGGCAACTGGCGGCCCCCATCAACCCTCAACGTGGCCCTCGGGTCAATTTTTACACATCAATTAATTGGAAACATGAAGAAAAACATGACAAAAATCTGCCATGAACTCATGAAAACCAGAAATATGTCCATAATAATATTTGATCACTGGTATATGTTGAGTTAAATTTGAGACATAATTGACTATAATCGTTTTTGTATCCTACAATTCGGCCCCCTAGCAGTGAGAACTAAATGAATGTGGCCCCTTGCTGTGACCAAAGTTGCCCATCCCTGAACTAGACTAATCAATCGAAAAAGGGTGTTGGCACTAGAAAAAAAACCAGATTATATGACCAGTTTTGTGAAAGTTAAGTAGTCATATCCTTACGGTGTTCACTGCTTGGTTGTAATTTATAAGCATTTATATTCACCCAAAAGACAGAAACTCCCTTTTTTTTGCCTAGATGAAGGATTCTCATCCAAAGTGTGGTTTGGACTTTTCAGTCTAAACATAGCAGGGCTGCAGGGCTGACACACACACATCTGTGCAGAAACTCTGGAAAATGTTGCTCATGCGATTAAGAACTTTTATCTTGGAGAGCCCATGTGGGATCAGAGAGGAGGGAGAGAAGGCTAGATGGAAGACGAGATCTTAAAAAAAAAAGAAAAAGGAGTAGTTTCTCCAGGTTAGTTCGGGTAAACTATGTAGATTAAAAGGGGGGCAAGGGGGCTTTGTCTGCTATCTCTTTCAAACATAACACAGACTTTATTCTGTTTTCCTGCCCAAAACTTTACATTTACTTGTTTGTTTTTAAGGTTTTAGGTACACTTGATACTCAGTAGGTAAACTCTGTGTCTGTCAACACTCACCATGGCATCAATAATGATTATTTCCATTACTCATTAATTGTGTTGGTCCTTTATAATAGATCTCTTAGTCTGATAATGGCGGAAAATTCTTAGATGACGGCTTCAAAACTTCCTGTTTTATCCCAAAACTAAATGAAATATATTTAAGGTGTTTCAGCTCGATAATACATTAAAAATCTTCAGTTCTTAATAATGATTAACCTGCAAACGACAAACGAATCGGCTTGTTTTCAGCGGTGAAACTCCCAAAGGGGTCGGATAACGCTGCAACTTCAATGTTTGCTAGCTGGTTTTTTTTATATGGTCTGCTTTTATCTTTTCTCCTTCCTCTCTAAGTTTCTTCTCTGTTCTGATAAACTTCTTGGTAAGTGCACCCAAAAAGCAAGAGCCAGGTCCCTTATCTTATGAAAGCATTTGAAGACCTAAATGTACTTCCCACCCCCCCAAGGAGTAAGACAGCTAACTCTCTGCGTATGTTAGCTCACTTCACCGGGCGGGTTAAATGGTCGACAGATATATTTAAAACGTTAAAGTCAGCTCATTACTCCAAAATAGTACTAACACAAAAGACGCCCTCCGGTGCTCGGTTAACTCACTTTGTTTCCCACCGTCCTCGTCAGCCCAGCAGTAACTCCATGAACCGCGGTAAATTTAGTAAATCCGGTCTTTTTCGGCGGTCTAATGTCGTCTTTCACTGTTTTGTCATTCCTGCTTTTACCTCCGACTGAACATCGCTTAAAGAATCGACTCCTTCGGTGTAATGACGCTGCGCGGTGGGTTTTGGGCGGAGCAAGGCAGTCTCCCTCTCTCAAACATGACCCACCCACTCACACACACACACACACACACACACACACACACACACACACACACACACACACACACACACACTTCGGGCCACACATATTTTGTCAAGGTGCGTCCTGTTGGCCTAACTTTTACTTAAATTATGCTACCTGAGGATCAAAAACCCTTAAGGTGGCGTAAGTGTAATGAAGCCCCCTGGCATTAAAATAAATATCTCTTGTTGGAGCCTGAAATGCTTTAAAGTAGGGAACCCTAAAGCCAACCTTTTGTTGCCTTACTATACGATGTTTTCATGTTTTCAATGGAGTCATGTTAACTTTTTATAGAGGCAGCCTCAATATTTTTTATCATAACCTACGTTATCTTTAATATTGGCCATTCCAGTAAAAGCAACATATTTTAATATCATTGGCTATACCTGTTGTTGATTTAAACTTAAAGTATGGCCCATTGAGTGTGACTTTTTTTTTTTATCAGTGAGAGGGCTTGAATTAAAATGATTTGTATTTGAAGCCCCCTGGCATTAAAATAAATGTCTCTTGTTGGAGCCTGAAATGCTTTAAAGTAGGGAACCCTAAAGCCAACCTTTTTACTAGGCTATACAATGTTTTCTATGGAGTCATGTTAACTGTTTATAGAGGCAGCCCCAATATTTTTTTTTATCATAACCTACATTATCTTTAATATTGGTCATTCCAGTAAAAGCAACATATTTTAATATCATTGGCTATACCTGTTGTTGATTTAAACTTAAAGTATGGCCCATTGAGTGTGACTTTTTTTTTATCAGTGAGAGGGCTTGAATTTAAATGATTTTGTAAATAGCCTACTTTAGGGTTTGTATTGTTACAGTAACAACCTGAACAAAGGCAGGCTACAACATCATAACACAGAGCTGCCCCCCACTGACACTGAAACCGAAAAGACGATGAATTGTTAGGGATGATTGGGCCATACAGCAAATGTAAAAAAAAAAAAATTCTAATCAGTCACTGTTACGTTACTGCTACTATCAGTAATCAACCACTTCCCTTGAAACAACAGTCTACAAGAGCTTGGAGACAGGATTTAGAATTGCATTTTCTTATCAACACTATCTAACGGTCATCTTAGAATGACAAAGTGGTAACATAAAATAGAGAACAAAAATGGAGAATAAACTTACACATTACAACATTTGTCTTGTGAGTCTTACAGGTACAGAGCCAGGCATAATGATACACTAACTGAGTGCTGGGTTCACCTTCATAAAAACATGAGAGTGGAATCAAACCTCTTACGTTAACTCACTCGAGTGAGTCAGTAGTTTCTTTCTCACACTGTGAAACTTTTCCTTCAATAATGCGAAAGTGCTTAAAAACCAAACAAACAATGCTTCATGTTAGCCTTAGTCAGGTACTTTATCAATGCACACTGCTACCTTAAAGAGCCCATGTTATGCCCTTTTTGGGTTTCGTATATTTAATCTATGTCCCTACTTTTGTATGTTCACAATAGCTAAAGTTCGAAAAAAGTGTCTGTTTTCATGTTTTCTGTTTAATGCTACAGCTAACAGGAGGACGTAGGAGAAGCCGCGTTTCCGCGGACTTTGAATTTTTGCACATAGATGTGCCTAAATATGCACAGGACACTTGGAGGGGCATATAAAACCAGAAAAAGCATAATATGGGACCTTTAATTGTGGAACACAATCTTGAGTTGACCAATGACGAAAATGGAAGGCAGGACAATCATAAACAATCTTTCCCATCTCTGCCATCCAACTCCTCTCACATGAACTATTCATCTTGACCTCTAAAAGGGTCCAATTAAAGCATCAAGAGTCCCCTTTGAAGTTAGCAATAGCAACTATGCCACTAGTATTCTTAGCTTTTAAAGACTCCTGACAGCTTAAGTTCTCAAAGTAAATCTTAAATATGAGGAAAATTACCACTCTGATTCTGCATTTACTATGGACTTTGCTAGGAGTCGGTTCAAGCCAAAGGGATATCTTTCCATCATCTAGTCATGATTCAGTAATCAGGTTGACATAACCCTTGTCAATGTTTGGTGAATTAAACAAACAAAGATGCAGCAGACTGTGAACTGAGATGGACCTGTTAGGTCTGAGTCGGAGAGTGACATTGAAATGACACTACATTTCATACATTCATAGAAATGGCCTTTTTCATCATCTGGATTTTGCCAAACTGTGTTTTTTCTTGTTTTTCTTGTACTAGAATCTTCAAAAGTAAGCATTGCTGGACCGGACCAAACAAGAGGCCCCAAGATGGCAGTTAGAAGTAGGAGGTATTGCGTGTGTGTGCGTATGGGTGTGGGGGTCTCGGAACAGCAGGGGGCCAGTCCCTAGGCTTTCCCGTTGTAATGACCCAGACCACAACAAAAGAGGGTCTGCTGCGTGGAGGACTGGAGGCTGTAACAGACCCACAGATGGTCACCAATGAACACAATGAACACCCAGCTTGTGCTCATAAATAAGAATTAAGCTCTATAGTTAATAAGACTATAATGGATTAGCAGTACATAAGATGACAATCTCCCTAGTTGAAAATGTGTCACTGTAATTACCCAGGGTGTAATTTTTCTTACAGATTACTGTCAACCATAAATACATGAACGTATACTGTACATATGGTCCACACCCTGCAGTGGGTCAAGTTTAATTGCCTCTCGTACATTAGAGCCCTCCACCAATCAGTGTGTCATTTTAGCAGAGCGCAGGTTGATAATCCTGGCTAACGATGTTAACTTGACAGGATAGGATGACCAGAGAGCAGCAGGGTGTGAAGGACCCAAAGACTGCCAGGGCTCAGGTGTCTCTAATGTCTCTACCAGAGTCTCAGGTGGTCAGTGAGGCATTATTTGCAGTGTATGTGATCACCCAAGGGTGTCTGTGGATAACTGGCAGTTCTGTCACTTCTGCCACCCAGCTGCTTGTGTATCAGGTTAAGTCAAAGAGGAACAAGCACGTGCTGCTGGTAATAAGGTGTATCGATGTAGTAATTTTTCAAACAAGATATTGCTTGTCAGGCTGAGCTGTTATCTTCTGGGTGTTTGTGGTGTATCAGGTTTTATACACATAACGTTTCCTGACGTCACAGAATTGACTCATCGGAAGACTTTGGCGAAACTCGATACGACGTGGAACACATGATGTGAGCACAGCAGATAATTTACATTAGCAATAAAGAGGGGCATTTTAATGATCAAAAGCAATAATGAGGATGTTTCAGCCGCACCAGCATTGACCCAATCTTTATAGAGACTTTATATTAATAAAACATGAAGAAGAACTTTATTTCAAAAACTTGAGCAGAATCAGACTTGTTTGTGAACAGGCGCTGTTGTGCTTTGTATCATATCTTGGTACGTAACTCTATTTTTCTTCAGAATCAAAAAATTAATTGCAGAATTTATTTCTTTTTTTGGGGGGATTTCACAGCTCTGTCTGTGACTTTGGTTCTCAAGTGCCTTTTGTCTGTAATGTGAGTACGCCCTTTTAACAGGCAGAAAGCTAGAGCAGGACCGGACTCATTGGTCACCAGCCATCTTCCACATATTTTGATACGTTAAAAATATATATTTTTTTTCTGTGTGCAGATTTGTTCACTTTTTTTGATGATTTCATAGTAGTCTCTTTACTTCTTGCATTTAATGCAATTTGTCTTTGAATTTGCTACCTTTTGATCGCCCTTGAGCACCAGCATTAAACCAAAACAAACAAACAATCTGCTTGTTGGCGACACCTCCGCTATACTGAAGCCTCCTCTCCTCCAGCCGCACATCTCCAACCCCTCTCCACTCACAAAGGTGTTATAAATTGGTCTTTGGCCTTTGCTCGAGCTGCAATATCCTGTGGCCTGCATTGCAATATCCTGTGGCCTGCTAATGTTAGCAGACTTTGGTTAACTCATAGCTTCATATTGCACATAAATTGACATGGAATGACCAAGATCTGAAGACACTAATGCGACATCCAAATAAGCAGTGAATAGGCAATGTTATTCTTCTTTTCTCTAGTAGTCCTTGAAACAGGTTTATACACAAGCCCGGGCATTATAGCTGGCGGGATTCACAAGTCTCACACAGTCATGATTTAAAGAGTTATTTACAGAGGATATACTTGATTTCTTCTATATTTGTGTGAAAAATGTTGCACATTCTGCCTTTAAGGTAACTGAGCCTATAGACAATGCATTTTTTCACAGTTCAACTAACAGCCAGGGGCTTGCACACAAACTCAACCTGTCTATCAAAATGTAAATTTGCAAGCATGATGTGTTGAAAAATTATCAAAATTTATAGAATACGATTATCTTGGCTTTTACTGTTACAGTGTTTATAGCCTTGTTAAACTGTCTCGCATCATACAAACACTGTGAGTTTACCTGCTCTATCTGAGGACCTGAACGGTATCATTGTTTTACAGGGTAATAAATCCATTTCAATATGGACAACCCATTTCAGCTGACACTGTTTGTCCAAGAGGACCATTTCCGTTTTACTTCCTGGCTAAAACGTCTCTTTGAAGTGTGTAAATGTTTTACAGACTTGGCAATAATCTTATCTTTAAAGTCAGATAAAAGCCATATGATTAACTAATTATAGATTACTTATGTGCAGAATTGACTCATTTAAAATATGATTCGCTGAACACTAAGCAAATGTTTACGTTTGAGTGTCTGAGTGCTCTCACGTAGAGGTAGTCCTAGAAACCCTTTGTTCACAAAATAATGTAGTTATTGTGACAACATGCGATAACAATAGAAAATGTGAAACCTCCCAGCAATGAAATGTTTTTGTGCCTGCAACAAACATTAAGGTACAGGTGACACACCCAAGTCATTTCCTGGCTTGTGATTTCTTAGAATGCTGAGAATGACGGCTGACATCATAGGCACACATGTTTGCTGTACACGGAAAGAAACCATGATGCAGGAAGTGAGGAATTAACTCTCTGAAACTTAACTTTATGCTGCTATATATATCCTACTATTTGCAGACAGTAAGAAACTGTATGACTTGTGTTAAATATCTGGAGCTCTCAGTGTTCAAAATCAAAAGAATAAACAAATCATTATGAAATTAAGAGTTCAAATACTCTTTGAAACCTTATTTTGGCCTCTTTTTTTTTTTTTTTAGCAGAAATAAGGTGTGAACACATTATTGACATCATCACTTGTTGATAGGAGAAATTTGTTTCCAAGCAGCTGCTTATTTACACATCAAGCCGTTAAGGAGACACATTCTCATTCAGTTGGAATCATGTTTCTGGCCAACTGAAGGCTCTATAGTTCAGTAATCAGTCTTCTTTGAAGCTCTGTTTATTGTCTCCACTATAAAACATCAATATGATTTTTAAACTGCAAAATGCTCCACTTTATTTCAGTGTCTTTCTGCTGTTTAGTGATGAACAGTGCTAAGCAGGTTTGAGGAGCTTCATTAAAGAAATCAACTATAGTGTTGCAAGAAGCAACTGTAGCGCTCAGGGTTAAAGAAACCACAACAACATGCTGAAAAAACAGCAGTTGGGGACTGCACCAGGTTTATGATGGTAAATTCTCAAGACCTCTCTGAACTGCAGAGATAATGTTCTTCTGGGTCAGGCTCATAATGGAGAGACAGGCATAAACACACACATAACAAAGATACATCCTGTAGTCATAAAACACACAAAGGGGGCTGTGAAGGTCTGCAGGGAAAAGTAACACTTGTATTTGCAACAGGTCAATCTCATGGGAAAGGACTTGAGATAGTGTTGCAAGACGAATGGCACAAACTACCTTTACATTGATCAAGTCATGCCAGCAGCCATGCAAAATTAACTATTCAAGGGCAAATGGTTTAAAACACAGCTCCAACAGCTTACTCTATTTTGATGTAGGTCTGTTAATATTTTTAAGGGCACTGAAGTCATTTCCTCCATGTTTAATGGCTATGAGGTTAATAATAAGCAATTGAAAAAAGTAAAAATAAAAATGAAAAAAACTTTTTTGTGCAAGCATTGTTTATTTTAGACTACATTAAAATGTTTTACATCTTCATGTTAGGAAATAAAATCGATATAAAATACCATTTTATTTAATAGAAAACATAAAGAATGCTACTAACGTGTGAAAACTCTTGTGGTGTCTGATTAAAATCTTCTGCATGCTGGGAGTTTTTTTTTTTTTTTTATGTTTCCCTGTAAAACTGGTTATGCCAGTTTTTTCCCTTAAAGACACTGAGACACATGCATGATTCTCTGCGACTCAAGCTTTTAAATTTGAATTCAAATTGCAGTGCAATAGTGTCAAGATATAGGAGGCTTTAAAGCTTCCCAATTGGATTTACCGGATGACAATGAAACATATCTGCAACTTGCTACTCATCTACCCAAACATGTTGCTGGGATGATTGTATGCATGTAAACCATGGAAGGAGTGCACATAAACTTAGTCAACTCTATCCAACAAGTTATGGTTCAAATGACAAAAGTGCTGATTTATAATTGTGTTCCTCTACAGTGACTAGTTGTATTTAAGGGGAGGGCTGGTTGAAATTCTTTGTTATTTGTCTGCTGAAGTTTCCTCTTTGAGCAACAATAGCAGCTTTGTAGCTCTTAGCACAGATCCTGGCAGCGATGTCCTTGCGTCCTGTGACTTTGGGTCCCGGGTGTTTCCGTCTCTTGGTTTCTCTAGCACAAGCAAAGCCCTCTTTTGCTCTGAATGGTGTGGGTTGATCTGAAGGGCTGTCAGACTATTAATAGCTGATAAAACCTATCCCTGATCAGGCCGATAAGCTCTAGCCAAAGTTTGTGCAGTAAGACTATTTTCTGCATTCTGGTTTTATTGTATATTCGCATACTATTTTGTATACACTCCTTTAATCGTACTCGCAAATTTTCTGTAATAATCAGGTGTTCACATCTCCTGGACACACCTCTCCACTCCATCAATGTTAGCCTGTCATATTGCTACTGTCTTTTTAAAATATGGCTTTTTCTTCCACCAAATCATTCATGCCTCCACCTCTCCATAACCAATTAGTCTTTGCAGTTTTTTTCACCTTCTTCATCCCATCAACCTTAGATCACATCATTATCTGGTCAACCTTAACTCCATTCTTCAGTTAGATCAGCTTTTCCTCCCATCATTATCGCAGCTAAGCGCCAACGATTCTCTGACAATAATTTAATATCACATATATGTAAAATAGATGTTTATCTTTAACCTTTACTTGTCTCTCCTGATTGAAATAACAATAAATATGAAGGCAGATACTCCATCCATTATCTGTACCGCTTTTTCCCGTTCGAAAGAAATTATTAAAAAATAATAGTTGCTGAATTTATTTTTGCTGTAAGTGTTTCAGTTCATGGCATTCATGGAGGTTCACCGTCATTCTGGTATGGCTGGGATGCCTGAAGTTGTTCACAGTTTGCTCCATATGTGTCAGACAAAGCCCTAAGGCACCCTGGAAACCCCAACCAGAGGTGCTGTGGCAGTAAAATCCACCCACAGTCGTTACAGTTCAACATTACACCAATTTGTTGTCGAGATCTGTGTTGGGTATGTGCCAAATGCCTAATTTGTATAGAGGTGAGGGGAGATTAACTGTTACATAATTCTTAATGTAGCAGTTGTTTCATGTTTTCTCTCTTATACTATATTGTCTTTTCCTGAATAATAGACCCAGATGCCCTGGCTGCCATTCACCAAAAGCATTGTCAGTAGTTGGTTTAAGTCAACTTAAGCAAAATTAAGTAATTTAAGTATTTAAAATTAAAATTAATTAAGTAAAGGAACATCTTTTTTTGGGAGCAATTTTTATTATTATTTATGTTTATACATTTACACTTACAATAAAGAAAAAACAAAATGTTGTGGTTTCGTCAACAGTCCACAAATATACAGGAGAGGGGAATCACATGCAGTATACACATAATCCCGTATACAGTACATTTCAAAAGAGAGATGAAGACAGCAGACACAAGGAGCAAACACAAGGAGCAAACAAAGATTGAATTGTCTCTCTCCCCTGGATTGCCACAACGCAGAACGTATACAAATAAGTAAAGAATAATGGCAATGAGGGGGGGCAAAGAAGAAAATTCCCCCAATATATCCCACACCTACCTTCCCCACTCCACCCCAACCTCCCTCCCTTCCCACTTCCCACCCAGCACTCCCTCCCCACCGCAAGGACCCCACGGATAGACCAAGCATAACAAACAAAAACATAACATAACATATAAATCATAACAAGAGTTTAAATGGTGTCTGTCCAACAAGTCACATTATCTGTTTTAGCATGGCATAGTAAAGGAACATCTTGATCAGCTGGACTGTACAGTGAGAAGATCACCCAAGGCATGCAAGTGTTAAATTGTAAATCATTATCTCACAGCAGCTTCTATAGATAGTTACTGCTCTGTGCAGAATGAACAGGATGTCACATCTCACATCAGTATCCCACTCTGCAAATCACACAAAATATCTCATGGTGACGTCACTTCTTGATTGTGCATGCCTGTCTTATTTTTAAATTGGGGTTTTTATCATTATGTGTTATCTCCACAGACCAACAGAGAACAAAGCTGTCTTGTTTACATTTTTCAGTTGTCAGTTTTATATCTTTTGAAAAAGGTCAGGGTAAACTTAAATCAGGGGAAAAACTTGTTTGATTTAATCTCTCACATTTGACCCACATGGTCATGGGACACGATCAGATGCCTCGACGTGTGGAACTTCTCATGACTTCATTTTTGTGCTGCATGTGTGAGTCGATCTTCCTCCAGATTGTCGCACATATCCTCTTTGTAAAGCCACACAATTTGGTCAGACACAATGATGCACAGAGAAGGCAGAAACGAAAGTCTATTCATTTACAGAGAAAGTAAACTTGTGTGAAGACCTCACATGTGCAAATACGTGTCTCATTTCAGACTCATTGTGTTAGGTTTAAATAAATGTACCAAGAAAAGTGTAACTTTGGCACCAAATGGAGCTCTGTAAAATCTTATAAATGTAAAGTCACTAAAATAATTTTGTTCTAATGAGTAAAAATGCAACATTGTCTAAGTTATTCCCTTAGACTGTTTAAATAATAGACACAGCCACTGTAACATCAACCATTTTTTTGTTGACTTTGTGTACAAAGTTCCAGAAAAGAGTGAAGGGCCAGCAAACACCACAACAGTCAACACCGGTGGCAAATTTATCAGTTGACGAAAAAGCAGAGTTTCCTTTGTGTTTCCTATAGAGTGAGATTTTATTTGTGGTGAGCACAGTTGTTTATTCATCAGGCAAAAGAAGCTAAGATAGCTTGTGGAATGTAGCTTATACTGCCACTTTCATGCGATCGACACATACTAGGTCACCTTAAATAATCGGTCTTCCCATCCTTATCCTAGACGTTGTCTCTCTGATGGTAAGCCAACAGCTCTTCAAACTCCTACGCAACTGGGCGGCAAATCAATAAAAGTATGATGAACAATGAACAAGCTAACAGTACATTTTATTTATACATTTAATTTTTTTTTACAAACTATTTAGTCAAAGATCGTTGTTCAACTTACCATCATATTTGTCTCATGTGGCTCATTGATGGAGTCAGTCAAAGGAAAGGTCGGGTCCCAAATAATATCCATTGATTTTATTTTCTGATAAGACAGTGGTATAAGCAGAAATTAAACAAAAATATTCACAATGAAGACATTTGATATATTTCCATTTTGCCAACATCTTGTCTGAAATGACATCAGTCTAACACAGCCTTCATCTGGTGCAGCAAGCAAGTTTAATAAAGTCAAACAAACCTGACGGCATATTTGCAAAAGCTATTTAAAGCATGTTTGTTTAGTTGAAAACAACAATATAATGCATATGAGATGCAAATTACCTGAAGCTTTTTCTTTTTCTTTTTTTTTTTCTTCCAGTCAAGTGTGTAGATTTAGAGCCCATAAATTTCCCTGATTTGGATAGGAAAATAAATGTGTATGAGTGTGTGTGTGTGTGTGTGTGTGTGTGTGTGTGTTCACAAGGTAAAGGGTGATTGTTTTGCTTAGTTGCGCTGCTCTCACTTTTCTGAACTGATAGCAGAGGAAACAGTTTCAACAGAGATTTAGTCATTCTTTAGGGGATAAAAGAAGGTTACTTTTTGTGTCAGGTGACAATTGTTGTCTTGTTACTGAGAAGAGAGAATTTGATTACACTTCAATTCTTGCTGTAGCAACCTCAATTTATAACAAAAATCAAATTCAGAAACACAGGAACAAAACAAGTTTCCATTGAAGACCCTGTAACAAAATAATCTGTTTGCCAAATGTAATTAGGAGAGTGTATAGTTGGCCAGATCTTCATCAGGGTTTAATTGATGAGTCCCTCTCTTTTACACCTCACACTCAGCAGCTGGTAAAAAGGTCTGTGTTGGACTACGGTGATGTTTTATACATGCACGCCTCCCTCCTCACAAAGCTTACATGCTCTGGACATAGTGCATCATGGTGCTCTGAGGCTTATAACAAATTTTAAATCCCTCTCTTAACATTGTTTGTTGTATACCCGTGTTGGATAGACTTCTCTGAGCAGATCCGAGGAGCACCTGAATTTCTCCAAAGTGACAGCAGTCAAAGTATTGCAGAGGGCATCGCTAAGGTATTCGACGAACAAAGTTATGCATCTTGCAACAAATACAAAAAGAAGAGTGACAAACTGACTTTGAAAAGTGTGGGCAACAAGATTAAGTCATTTTTTTCAAAGCCCAACCCAAAATATCAATACAGCGCATTTTGGCACAGCTGAAAAAGAAATGTCGCCGTGTCTACAAAGAGGAAAGCAATCTTGCAATGTTTTTATTGTCTGCTAGTGTTGACTCTTTGTTTTTGAAAAAGGATGAAAAAGAGTTTAAGTTTATTAAGGGAGCAAGTAATATTATTTCAAACAGTGATGTTGAAGTGTTTACAAGAGAACTAAGTGACCTCCTCTGTGAACTTGTGGCAGCTGAGCCTATGATAGCCAGTCGTCTGGACAGGGACAGAACCAGTAGCGACACAAAGATCCCTATCATCATCACCAGCAGTCTAAACACAGAGACGACCTCCGTAAAAAGTGGAATATCAGCAACACCAAAATAGTTACTAGAGGTCTCCAAGAGTGTACCTTCTGTTACTGAGTCAGTGTCTGATCTTGAGCAGGATGAAACAACCAGAAGAGACATCGAGACGTCCTCTCCAGAAGAAGG
This sequence comes from Labrus bergylta, assembly GCF_963930695.1. Taxonomy (NCBI): domain Eukaryota; kingdom Metazoa; phylum Chordata; class Actinopteri; order Labriformes; family Labridae; genus Labrus; species Labrus bergylta. The sequence continues at coordinate 15,307,000 of NC_089204.1, read as the reverse complement.
ACAATTAATAACACTGAAAACGTTTCTTAGGGCCACCATGAATGCAACTTCCGTCACTAAGTCAGTGTTTAATTGCATGCAGGATGAAATAGCATCCACATGCAGCAGGGCGAGCTCCTCTTTTAAAAACATTAAGTCAGTAACATCAAGACAGAAACCATCAGTGACTGAAATGAAAAATTTGACATCCACGGAGTTTACAACCCAGTTACCAGAGGTCACTGAGAGTGTACCTTTGGCAAATGAGTCAATATCAGTGTCCAAACTGGTACAAGATTTCACGGCACAGGAATATAGCGAAAGATCAGCTGTCAGAGTAGTTGTGGAGCAGGTAGTTACCCTTGCTTTTCAAAAAGCAAAGGTTGATTACAGCTTGGTACCACCAAATAACATAATCGAAAGCTTGTTTAGGAAAATATGGGAAGAAGTCAAAGATTTAGATTTTCTGATAATCAAAGAAACTGTGACAAATCTTCATGAGGCTATTTTTAAAGACCTATCCAAGAAGTTGGAAGGTAAAAAATTGGTGCTGATTTGAATGAATATGGAGGTACCAGAAATTGAAAATAACATTTTAATCTCTGTCAAAACTCACCTGATGGCACAAAAGAGGCCCAACACATTGTGCAGGTTCTCTGTCAAAGAAGGCTTTTTAACACTCTTACAAAAAGAATTAGTTTCTTTGGTGAAATTTTAGCCCATTAGTTAAAATATCGCATCGTCATGAGGTTTACTCCGGGAAAGCTCAGTTTTTTTCCGTTCCTACAATAAAAAAATAAAAAATAATAATAATAATAATATGAATTCTATTTCGCTCTGATTCACTTTCATTAAGGTCCATATTTTTTGGGAAAAAAAACTTTCTTCTTATGTACCAGTGTTTTTTCATGTATACCTTCCCTGGAATTTAATTTATTATCATTCAGAATAGATGGCTGATAAGTATGGGTGATACGGTTGTTTAGCCAGTAAATGTTTACAATTCTTGTTTCATTCGAATCAAATTCATTTTCTAAAGGGTTCGCCACAAAACATCCACCTTACATCACAGACCTGTTGGAGTGGAATTTGGGCACCTACATGACCCGTTCTTCTGATTGGCTCGTTCTTAGAGTCCCTTGTGCTTTTACTGAACTTGGTAAAACTGCATTTTCTTTTGATGCCCCAATTTCATGGAAAGCCCTCCAGCAAACTCTAAAAACTAGAGTTCTTTCCTCTCTTGCAGAGTTTAGGCAATTGATTTCCTAGCCACTTTGTTTTGAACTCTAATTGATTTAATGGATCTCAGTGGTTTTTGTAATTGATTCTAAATGTTTGTTGTTGTTTTTGCTTGCTTTACTGTGCTTGTAGCCTTGACAGCATTGGAAATGAGAGAAATCTCAATGTCCTTTCAAGAATAAATAAAGGCTTGATTAAATGATTGAAAGTATGAAGTTTTCTTTCTATACACTGTCTTCCAGAGTAATAAAAAGTAAATCATTTACACACAAACAAGGTGAAAGCAACAATTATGTCCTATCTCTAGGGCATAAAAAGCATTATTGAAGATTTCCAGTCATCTTCCTTGTGCCTCTCCTCTGTGATTAGTGCCTCAATCCCAGCTTGAGTGAAGTGTTTGTGATCGCTTGCTTCAAATGTCATGTCCTAGGACTGAGATTTAGCACTCAGTGCACTGCGGCATCCTCTTTTGAGACTCTTGGGGAAGCAGTCTCAGAATGGCTTTCCTTAAAAGTTGCATTCTAATAGCCTTTAAGGGTAAGCAAGCTACCTGCAATGGCTGTTCACGGTGACTGCTGCAGGTTTGCCGGAGGGGTCAAGCTTAGTCCTTTGTCCAGATCTAACAGTCAGAGGTCCTCCTCTCCCAGCTGGTAATCTTCTGCCCAGCTAGGGCGTTTCCACAGTACACCTGGTGTAGACTGGCCATCAGCTCTTCACATGTTCTAACTCTGGGCTTTTGGGTGGATCCTTGCTAAAGTCTCGACCGTCTCACTGGGTTGTTGATGCTATCCAGCATGTTTTAAAGACTGTTGGCTCTTTGGTGTGTCTGTCCCATCCAAAATTTTAGGCACACTTGACTTAAGTGTGGCTACCTCATGGGCCTTGTGGTAATGAGCTTCACTTGCTGCCAATGTGCAGCTCCCAGTGTCATCTAAGTGTACCATCTCTCGGTGTATCTCATTGGTAGGGTCTACCCACATCAGGCACCCACATTTGGGTAATTTCTTGTTTTTATTTACCAAAAAACTGCAGGCACACTGTCCAAATATTAAAATTATGTTGGCAGGGTTTCTGTTCAACAAATCCACAAGAATTCAACCACTTGCTGGTTCATTACTTGCAATTTTGGCTAATTACTGCAAATATGTCCAAACACCCCACTAACACTATTTATATTTTGAGCAATGTTTTAAACCATTCAATTATTTATATATGCTGTTTATTACTATGTTTGCACTTTATTTAAGAAAAGATGAAAAAGGATAAACACGTAAATCTCAACCTCTGCTTGCATTAGAATTTCTCTTCATGGAGGAAATGCCTCAGACACCACCTACTGTAACCCCCACGCTGCACAACACTGTCTGCATATGCGGTTTTTCTACTTACCTCAAAGCACTGCAATTATCCATGATGGGCCTCCTCCATGGTTATCACATGTGTTTTAGGAATGTCTTTTGGAGACAGAAAAGAAGTGAAGAGGCTAAAGATGTTTGAACTATGACTGTTTAATATCATATTTAACTTGGTTCATCACAGTCTTATAGTAAAACAGATTGAAATTCCATGAAAATGTCAAAACCTGGCTCATAAGACGATGATGAGGTGGGAGACACCTTGTCAAAGTTGACCAAATTATATTAATTACATAAAAAAGAACATAATCACACAGAGACTGGAGGTTAGAAACATTTGTGCTAGGTCTGCTTAAGTAAGGGTAGTGTTGAGTGTTGTGAGGCATGTGGGAAGACTGAGAGAAACAAGAACTGCAGCCAAATGTGTGCCTGCAATGAAGAAGAGATGGGGAACAGTACATGTGAGTGCTTCATAGTAATACAAACACTTTATAGTAATACAAACACAAGCTGATGATTCCCTGACTTACACTACAGGTATCTGAAATAAACAGGCAGACAAGAGACTGGTTACCAGTTATGGACAGAGCTCATCAGGTTCCTACTGGTCAAATACTTAAGTCAGGATGTGACAATGAAATAAAAAGTTACATTAGTAAATTTGACAAAGTGGCACCAAATGTCATATGAAAATATACATTCTGATATTCAATACAGATCTCTCAAAATTTCACTTTTTTTCCCTCTTGCAAGAATAAAAATTGGGGTGATATTATTATTTCATTAAAAATAAATTAGAAACAACAATTATGTTCAATGTAGTTTTGAGTTTAGAAATTATTTTATGATCAATTTTAATGGATCTTTTTTATGTTTAACACATTTTTGTTTATGAATTGTTTATTTTACTTAACTTAAAAAAAAAAACATTGGGTGCATTTATGGTGCCACATTCTAGCCAATGTTCTTTGGGTTTACTCTTTGTGTCACTGTATTCAGTTTGTTTTTGATACAAGAAGCCCAGATAATTTGAGTGTAGGACGTTGGTGCTTTGTTCATAGTGTATTCATTTGTCTTTGTTCCTGCTGTTGTATGTAAAACACAGTCATGGGAATTACAAAGCAAATCAGCTCCGCCCCGTGCCCCAGAGACACATGAGCTCAGGTGCAGCTACCAAAGACTCCGCTGTCCCCTGTGTGTACAGCTGTCTGTTTGTGTCTGCAGAGCTTTTCTTCTTAAACACTAAAGAGCTCAGCAATATGAACAGTTAGAAATCAATGAGGGATAACCAGAACAGTTTATCACTATTTTAAATGAAATGATAGATATTCCAAACTATATTAATTAGTTTCATGTAAGAAACAGCAGAATTACAAATTCCTCTTTCAGCTGTATCTGTGGCTCAGTTGGTAGAGTTGTTGTCTGTCAACCTTAAGGTTGAGGGTTCAATCCCTGGTTCCTGCAGCAAATGCATCATGAACCATTCTCAGTCTTTAGGGACTTGGGTTGGGAACTAGAAGGTCGCCAGTTCCAGTCCAGGTGTAGATCAACTTTGGTAAATTGGTCTGGTAGATGGAGAGGTGTCGGTTCACTTCCTGAGCACTGCTGTGGTACCCCTGTGCAAGGTACTGAACTCCCAACAGCTTGATCACTCTTTCATGTGCAGCCCCTCACTCTGACATCTTTCCATTAATGCATATCCATAGGATCCTGTTTGTGCATGTGTGTGTTTTTCAGCCTATGTGAGTGTAGCGTGTCTCAACAGCAGAGTGTAAAAGTAAATTTCCCCTCGGGGGATTAAGAAAGGATATCTTCTTCTAAACGGAACACTGGAGTTCAAGGGATCTCTAAAATAACCCCAAGTGTGTAATCTGGTCTCAAAGAACATTAAGTTATCATGGACTTAGATGACAAGATAATAAATATATAGAGACATACAAGAACACAAAAATGAAGGCATACAAGCCTTTATTCTTTAATTCAGGGGGGAAAGGTTTTAGGTTTTGTTTTACAATTTTGCTTTCACTTCTTCAGAAAAACAAGAACATACATATACCAGCAGCTGCTTCACTCATCTATACATTAACCATGTATAACTTTTTGGGCTTTTAAAGCAGATGCGAACACATTTTGATTTATTATTTTAACTGCTGCATGTACTTTTACCTTTTTTTTGACAGCTCAAAGCACACAGCGAAGGTAATGTGATGCAACACAGCTCACACATGCACTCTGATCAAATTATATCACAGTGGATCTGTGCTTAAAGGCAAATATGTGCACTAACAATAAACTTGTTTGAATATGCCTTTAGATGTTTAAATCAGAGGACCAGACAAACCAGTATGTGATGTGCCAGTTACCATTTCTGTTTTAAGGAACAGGCTTAAGGGCTTTAAAATCAGAGGCAATACAAACCCATGTGGCAGGGCTGAGTGGTATATCATTTGACCATCACAATTGCAATGTTCACATGTGTAATAGTTTGTGTATTTGTATTATTTGTTAGGATACCCATTAGCAATACCCTAGCGCTCAGCTATGTTTCCTGGTATCCATGTTAAAAAACAGGAATATAAAAATGTACATTGAAAACAGAATTAAGCACTACAGTCCATACAAACCATCACATTACATTGAACGGTGCAATAGTGAGGTGGCAGTATCAGTCTGTTGGGACTTGGGTGGGAACTGGAAGGTCACCGGTCCAAAACCTTTTTTTGTTTCAAAATGTAAAACTTGTCAGGTTCTCATTTTATAAGACTTATCTACAAGAAAGTCTGCAGTACATCACATAAGTGCACCTCTTCATTAGACTACAGTGTGACCCAACTGCTGTGCGTGCAGACTCTGCTTGTCACATGACTGTAAACAAGCACACCATCGCTGCTGCTGCCAAAGAAATTGAGTAAGGGTATTCTTGTCAGTGCACATCGTCCTGGCTTCGTGGGTATACAAGCCACAAGAGTGTGTACTTTCAGGGGCTACACCTGCAGCACATTTCGGTTTAGTATTGATATGAGTCACAGGTCATATGACTCATGCTTCTTGTTAAAAAGTTGCAGACACAGGGCTGGAAAACTAGCATTGAAAATGAACATCGAAATGGTTGATGCAGCCAACAAGTCTCCTTGTAAAGTTTAATGAAGAAACGTGTCCCTTCACCTATTTTTTTCTCCACCTGTTGTCTCATTACTTTTATGCACCTGTCAGAGTGAGAGAGTTGATTCAAATGTGGTAAACTGATGGGATATTTAGTTTGTTAGAAAATTAAAAATTAGTCATAACTCTTGAGAGTAGACTATTTTTTTGTGTAAGATAATAACGAAAAGAATATAAATTCAAATCAAAAGGTTTTTAAAAAACTAGTTTAATTTATTTTGTAATATATCCCGCAGGGAATGTCAGTTTTCCCAAATTGTTCAGCCCTCGTATATGATGTATTCCTTTTTACTTTCACTCAGAAGTGTCTATACCACTTGTGTGCCATGTGATGTGTATCACTCAAAGAGGGGTTAGCTTGCATAGTGGATGAGAGAAAGGTCATGTTAATGTTAGATTAGTAAATAGAAGAACTGGGTGTGGGCATTGGGCTACTGGTTTGGTATTAAGCAAAAGTTGTTTGTGTAGGATCAGTAGTATTTGCAGACTATCCAACATAGTTTTGGTTGGGATAAATAAATGTGCTGTAGTCTTCTTACATGTTGCCATTTAGTACAAGGACGCTAATCTGTTGCTACTAAACTGTTTGTGGAGATGAAATGCCAGGAGGAGACTGATGGAAATAGAAAAATATAAAAGTAAGGGAGCAGAGGGTTTGGTTACCAGACAGGGATATGTTATTTAAAAATGGCAGACAAAAGACACAGTAAAAGAAATACAGAAGTCATTTTTTAACGCAGGAAAGACACATTTAGCTGTCTGTCAGTTCACATACCCTCTTTGTGACCTTTGTAACTTTATCTGCCTGACAACCAATCAGAAATGTGAAACCAACCCGAGCATTACGACGCAGAAGGCCATTACACGCTTTTCAGAAAAATGCTGACTGTGGGAAATGTTTGTAATGCTAGCGAGGAGTTTCTTCCTTGCCTACCAAAACACTCAAACGCTAATGTATGCTGCTGTTGAGTCGCTGCCTGCCCTTGACTGTATTATATCCATCCTCTGCTATGCTGACATGGACAGCATGAATTAAGATGTGTCTGCTGTGGCCTACAAGGCTGACAGGTGGACTGATACTAATAAGCTGGTGGAGATTAGATGAGTAACAAATAACAGTGAGTTACTATGATGACAAAAGTCCTTATAGCATTTGTGTTGCAGTTCTAATAAAGTTTTTTTTTTGACAGGTAAATGTACAGCCACTTAGCTCTAGTTAGCTATCAGCTAAATATAGGCTACATCTGTAGTCTGTAGTCCACAGCAGTTCTCTTAAACTTACATTTACTCTTCTATACATTTTAGTGTTTCAAAGTATACAGGTGAAATACTATAGGTACTTTCATTGCATGCATTACAGGAAAGCATTTCAACAGTCACACACTACTGACCTGCTAAATGTTCCTCTGACGCTCTGACCACCAACACTCTGTCTGGTGTCTCCTTTGTCATATCTGTCTACGCAGCCTAGAAAAAAATAGCATTAGCAGCATTACATTAATCATTGCCTGTTACAAGCTGCATTTCAGCTAGTTTTTTTTTTATTTAACGCACTTTGACAAGTTCTTCAGGTATATTCTAATAAAGTAATGAATCATTGACTTCATTTAAAGGCTTTAAAAGACTTCATTGTCAACCTGACAAGTGCTCACTCTTAACACTTTCGTTGTAATGTTAGCTATAATGCTTCACCACTTTAATATGTCTCAGAGGATATAATTAGACATTCATGTTCCTCAGAGGATGAACCTTTTCGATGATCATCTTACACCACCAGCAAGTCCATGTTTTTGACTTTGCAAAACTTCATGCAACTATTTGATGGATTGTCATGACATTTTGGACAGATATGTATAAAATCATAGTGGCTTTTCGATAGTGTTAAATTTTATGCAAGCATTTTAACGTCCACGTTAGCATTTAGCACAGCTCCCCCTATCGTTTCCTTTTTTTCATTCAGGTCAAAGATTCCATATATTGCTTGAATTATCTCAACATGATTTGTTCTCTTATTGCATTGTAAAGATGTTGGTGATTTGTGGATTCAAGAACAAAAAAAATGTACCATACTGTATGGCCCAGGTCTATTTTAGCCACTCAAATATAGCATGGTTGAAAAAACCCTTTCTTCTAATCCTTCTAACCTCAGTAAAATGTTTTAAGTGGCATAAACCTTACCATGAACTAAACAGACTGCTGATGCTTCATGCAAGAAACTCCTTATTTCAGTCAACTTTAAAATAAAAAACAGAGACCTCATATCTCCTTCTTCTTTTTTAAATGCCACAATAGTACTGCCTTTTGCATTTTCATTTTCTAAAACAACCCCATAAATATTTTCCCCGGGACAAACTTACTATGAAAAATACTGTCTCAAAACCAATGAGGCATAAAACCAGCACTTTTCTGGGAAACAACATACAGATGTCATAACATCTGTGCTAGCTTTCTGGAACACACAAGATACCATTAAATGACATGTTGTGCTCACACTTCCTCTTTAAACTTCCCGTCACTGATCAACGAGACAACAAACTCTTCTGACTGTATGAATGAAAATCTACCAGAACATGAGAGTGAATGGTTGTCTCCTTAATTATTTTCTGTAGAGATTTTACTCCACCATAGGAAGAGATACAGAAAAGGAAGAACACTTTTCAGGCTTGTTTTTTCTTTCTCAAACTGAATTGAAGTGAGTTCACTCTTCAGCTCACTTCATTATTTGTACTTTGTTACTGACACAGTTTTGCTTGCACTCGTGGCTTCTTTTGACATACCATTTTGCAAAAACCAAAGAACTGAGGTTCAGAAGTTCACATAAAGAGCAGGTCCTTGAAAACATAATAACTGTTTGCTACTCAAGTTAAGGCAAGGCTCCATTGATGAATGAAAAATATATTATTCTATTATAAGTATTTAATTTGTTCTTTAATTCCACCTAACTTTCCTATTTCTTCTCCCTCTCCAGCATCTCATTGTTCACTTATATATTAAGATTTGAAATAATTTCCTTTATAAATTGCTTCCCTATTTGTATTGTGTGCGTTTGTGTTTTGAAAAATCAGTTACTGCGCTGTTTATACTACATTTTTTATCTTAAAATCTGCACAAAAAAGTATCCCATAATGTAGATAGTTTTGCTGTTCATATCAGTTTATAAATCTGTGTATGAGGTTTTCTTTGATCATGCAAAGACTTTTAAAACAATGTTTTTTTAGGGAGCAAAAAGTCTCATTTAAGTCCACAGACCTGAACGTACTTATTCATTTTATTGATTTATTTGTTGTTTAATCAACACTGAGCACTCCAAGGAACAGCACAAAAGCAAAGTGAGAGATGTAAAGAAGGCATCAAGCTGAAGCTAATCATTATGAACAGATTCTGCACGGGACTGCAAAATCTGAAAGCAAGTGACAGTTGGAGTGGCGTTTATAGAGGAATCGGCTGTATACAGGTAAGCAGTCCTAATGGAGGACAAAAAAGGCAGAACATATCAGCATGATGCAAACCCAGTGTCATGATTTTGTCTTGTTTGTTTAATATTTATTGTCATGCGTTGTTCTTGTTTGATTTACATGTAGTTATTGTTATGAATTCTGACTCTTTGATTTAGTATTTACTCAGATTACATTTTCTCTTTTCTTATTGCTACCCTCAAGTTTCTTTACAAACTCCCTGCCTGTGAATTTCTACCTTAGTTTAGAGTTTAAGCTGCTGTTATGAAAGGTTCTACAATTCTACAGTTCATTTCGGAGATGCTTTTGTCCAGTCGACGTTCATCTGAGATTAGGCACAACACAAGCAAGGAGCTTGAAAGGAGGAAACAATGCCACTTTGTGCCAACAAAATGCTTTCATTCTGATGGGATACGGGCAATGCACAGTTTCTTGAAAATAGTATTCTAATATTGTCGTCATCATCATCAACAACAATGAAAGCTTCCCATGAATATTCTAAACAACATTTTCATCATCATCAATATCATCAAGTGCGTAGGTGTTCATTAAAGACTGGGTCTTTAGCTTTTTCTTAAAGGTGCAAAGGGACTCGGTTTGGTAAGTAATTTTGCCACCGGATGGCGACAGAGGAGGAGACTTGAGATGTGCAGCCACATCAGCAAACAACACAGAGAACATGACAGCTACTTTGTGGCTTATCCAGAACACTCTGGATTTCTCCACAATAAAGGCTTTTAACGTTCTGTACCCGCTTGCTTCTGCTCGTGCATGAACTGTGCATGAACTCGAAGCACGCCTCGGAGAACGAAGCACTCACACTGGCCAAACGAAGTAGTAGTAGGCTGGAGGGAGTGTAGACCTGGATGATAGAGTTTATTTAAAGGAAGAGCCATTTGTTTCCGCTGTTATGTAAAGCCGTTTTCAAGTGCACTCCAGATAATATCTAGATAATTACAGGAGGACCGCTCCGGAGAGTCTGCCGACCTAGCAGTTCACATATGCTCCTCACAGCGGGAGACTATCTCTGTCAGAGGGGACGGGGGTCGGGGGATTTCCCGAGGTAAGACATGGCGTGAAAAAACAATGCGGTAGTAGCCGCTAAAGCAACAGAGTCCGTGCATGGAGATCGTAGTGGTCGTGTGTAGACACTTAAGGCAGTCACTGTAAATGTCATTCTCTTTCTATTGGCTCCAGGTGAATTCTTTGGAGTATATGCTGCTGCGTTCTCACATCAGCTCACTCTGACTTTCTGCGGAAAAATACTAGGGGTCTGGCCGGAGAAACTCCAGGTAAATTCCACGAGAAAAATTCGGCTGTTCGCATTCACATATAGTCTAAAGCCACTCCAGGTAGCCTAATTTCAGCAGTTTTTAAGGAAATTTCCGTATGTGTGAAAACGGTTTGAGTGAGCATAAGAGGGTTTAAATTTTATGCAAAAGGCATCAAAGGTTAAAGGTTAACCTAACCGGAGTCAATCTTGTGCCTCAACCTAAACATGTCAATATACTACTCAGTTGTTTTGGTAAAACGACCCTTTAATGGTGACATGATATGGGGTAAATGTAAAAAAAAATACATTTAAAAGCAGAAGGACAAAAATCAGAGCAACAGCAGTGACTTGTTTGAAGCATCTTACAATATTCTTCCTGCTGTTCTGTATGACACAGGCCAGGCACCACATAAACACAGTCAGTATGTAGCAGATTAATAAGCCTTCAGTTCAGTCCAGACTTGGCGTCTCTGCCAGTGACACACAGTAAGGAGCCAGGCAGTCTAATCAGAGCAAGAACAGAGCAGTCAGATTGTGTTTTAGAGATTACACCACGAGATGAGAGGAGCAGCTCGACTGTACCCCAGCGTGAAACACTGCTGGAAAAGCATCAAGGTCCTTTTGTCAAGAGCCACAAACAAAACAGAGCTGCGGGGAAATTCTGTACACTCACAACGTTCATGTGTACACACAAACATAGGAAACGTTAACATCCTCGACACAGATACACAACAGAGACACACGTTCCCAAACGTCAACGCATAAACAGTTTCAAATCAAACCTAAGTCTCTAACGGGCCACTTCCTGTGCAGTAAAACCAAAGACTCCCTCTCGGATTATTATCAGCAGTGTATGGGTGTGTCTGAAGAGAGTGTGTATCTACAGAGGGACAACTTCACGTTGACACTGTCAGAGTGCACAGAATGTCACACACAGCATCAAGGATTGAGCAGATGAAAAAATCATTACTGAGTGATATTTAGACAAGCTGGTAGGTGGGTTTCGGTTGGAGTCAGTTTTGCTGGTGACCCCTTTTTCTCATATCTATGCTAAGCTATGTCAACTATCTGCTGCTGCTATCAGTGGTATGAATCATCTCATTCAACTCTCTGCCAGATGTTATTTGTGTTTTCTGTTTCTTCTCTCTTTTTTTTTTATCATTGTCATTTCCTGTTTTATATTGGTACTTCCACTTGGCTTCCAGATCCATACTCTTCATGTTTTCCACCTTGTGTGTTGCTCCATGGCAAAAATGTTCAGACTTTGGACACTTTTCATGAGATTTGATGACCAGAAGTAAAATAGAGAGTCTCACTAAAACAAGCACTCATTTCTGAATAAATATGACTACAAATAACTTTCACATGGTCTGATGTGGGGCTTGGGAAAAGAGAATTGTACACTCTTAATCTTTTGCTGCTCTCTGACGTTTTATGGGCCCTTTGAGGACAGAGGAGAATTGGAGACATAAACAAAAGCTGCTTAGCGCAAACATCCTCAATAAATATTGAGATGACAACGTAAGAGAGGACAGACCATTGCTGCCTGATTTATTTATATCCAACTCTTACTCTTCAGATGAGCTATTGCTCTGCCCATAAAATGTAAAAGGAGTCCTTGTCTTTCTTCTGACAATGCTAGAAGAGACCCCCCTCTCACTGCAAAAAAAGTGGGATTTTCAGAAGGCATCATTGATGTATTTTGCCATGAAAAAATCATCATGGCCAGAATTATCATTACTAAGTGTTCTGGTTTTCCCCTCTCCATCTCGCACGTTAGGATAGTTAAAATAAAAGCAGAGAACAATTACCAAACATTATTATATTAAGTACAATATAAATGTAAGATATACTGTTGTTGGTAAAAGCCATTCCATGACAAACCAACCCAACTCACCTTACACTTCTATCAAGGTTTTCTTTTTTAAAGATTGATTTTTTTGTGGGCTTTTTTTTCGTGTGCCTTTATTTAAGAGATAGGTTTTCTTTTTTAATCCTTAATTTACCCCTAAAGCTTACATTTATTCACTTCCTTATGTACTTTTAAAGTTACTAATTCAAATATTGAGTTTGTTGAGCTATTGTGAAACTTGAAGTTGGTATGGTATGGCTAGTAATTGAAATGGAGACGTATAACCACAGTTGGAAGCCATTGAATTTAAGTTATAAAAAAAAGATACCATTGAAATCAAATGCTTATTAGAGCCATTCTCACCTCTGGAGATGCCTATCATTTTGATTTTAGCCTCACCTTCAGCTGCGGAAGCAGTCCTAAGATCTTTGACTCACTTTCAGGAGCTCTGTGTTGAAATCTGACCAACAATTACAGACTCCCATTCTGTATGATTTTCTCGTTGTTACACCACCAACCTCACCTATGGACTCCCCACCCTCACAAAAGCCGACTCAGAGCTAAGTGTCCCTCTTTCTGAAAATAAACTTCTAGGACCTAGTACCTCCATCATCTAGACTCTGTTTTCTTCCAGGCATCACTAGCTCAGGATAAATACAGCAAATCACTGTTGTCCTCTCTATCCTCTGCCAGATAGATGCACCAAACGCCAGCTACTTGCTCTCCTTGGCCACCTCAAACATGCCATTCACATTATTCCTCAGGTCAACTCCTTCCTCTTCAATACGTGACAAAAGCCACAGCCGTTCCTTCTCTCCATGACAGAGTAGTCCTTGACAACGCTTGCGAAATGGAAATACGCATGTGGCAATAGTTCCTGTCTTTTTGGAACAGCATTTCCTTTTTCTATAAGGGCTTCATAACCCAACCACAAGACATTCAGCTTTATACAGATGCTGCTTCCTCAGCAGGCTGGCTGAGGAAGATGGTTTGCCTCCACCATGGCCCCCAGAAATAAAAACTCTAGAGTCCAAATCCCACACTCCTTCATCTGCCCTTCACAAGTTCTACCAATTATCATCGTAGCGACTTTAAGTCGTATGAGTCACTGAAAGCTTTGCCAAAGCCTACAGAATTCTACAGCCTACGACAACATCCTCTTCCATAATCATTATCTCAACATAACATTAATCTGTCTTAACATTCACATGATCTATCATTGTTCTAGCTTTGAATATCTTTAATTCATCTTATTGTGGCGTGTTCTGGTTTGGTCTACGCTGTAGCAGGATATGTTTAGCTATGTCTGTCCCGTAACAATGATCCTTACTGTATTGCTTTTTTCCCTATTAATTTTTTTTTAGTTCAAAAAACCCCAAAACTGAATCAAGTTGATGATTACATTTTCAAGACAGATTTAAAGTTTATTTTGACACATTATGGATCTTTATACTTGGTTGGTAATATTACTTTGTATCACTGTGGAGATTCATTTTTGAAAATAGCATCTGTAGCACAGAAACAGTTCTCAAAAATTCAATTTTTAAATACTATGAGGATCTCTTTTGTTTTCTTGCATTTTCCCCTACTTTTCCAAAACTTGAACTAACAATCTAAAAAATGTATTTTTGGTTGCACGAGTCTTCCTGTGTGCTATCCGGAGCATCAGAGCCTGACCAAAACAAGTTTGTGGTAATATAAGTTTATCTGGAAGTAGTGATGGCTGACCACAATGCTTTCAGTTCCAAGTGAGAAGCTCAATTATAAAAGCTATTGATTGTTCTGTATGTTGGTTTGCTTTGCATATTTGATATACATAAACCTGAAGCAAAACCGGCCTGACCTTCTGCAGAGGAAAAATACATCCTGCCATTCTCCTTCAGTCACAAAGTAAACAGCAGCACTTTCTCACAAGCATATTTTTACTGTTGCAAAGAAAACTTTAACAATAAAGGTGACGTGTGGCTGGGGAGTTTAAGGCATAAAAAGACATAAATCGTATGTGTTGCCTGCAGCAAGAGTTCTTGTGAGAGCCAGGGAATGAGGAAGAAAAAATAACAACATACGAGTAAAGATACTGAACAAATACTGGGCCAGTGTGCAGGATCCCATGAATATATATATATATTTTTATGTGTGATATTCAAGCTTTTGTTTCATTATCACTCTTTCATGTGAAACCACCAACCAAAATTCCAGCACGGTTATATTTGCTCTCTAAGGGCTGTCACAAGGCATTCTGTAAAATGTGGGAAAAAAAGCCACAGGAGAGCAGAGATAAATAGATAAAGCAAAAACTGCAAACTCTTCACCCCAAAAGGAATCACTGGAATGTGTCCGCCGTCACAGTTGAGAATAAAACCAGGAAGGATGTGTAATGTCATCAGTTCGGCTCAAACACCTTAAAACTAACTTAATAGTATTTTCCGATCCTTTTTTGTTTGTTCTAAATACTCTAGACTAAATAAATGATCATCACATTACACTCCAGAGGGGTGACCAGGGGTGGCATGGGCCCCCCTTCAAATCTGAGTTGCCAGGTTACACTTCAAAGTCCTAAACTGTTGTTGGCTATTTGCCCTGTCAGGGTGACCCTTATGTTAAAATCAACTATTCCGTATAGCAAAACAGGCTAATAATTTTCTTAACATGCAAATTAAGCATTTTTTTAGTGCTTAAAACTGTCAATTAAAACTGTTCACATCTTTTTCACTAAAACTGTATGCGTAGAAGGATGAGTCCATATATTCTTGCAAACAAACTTCTGCACACTGTCTTCCTTACGATTTATTAATATGCAAAAAACAACAACCTATTTTTACATTTTAAGTGTGACGGTGTGAAGTAGTTTGCATGCAATCTTTTAAAGTCATTTGAAATTGTAATTGACTTTAGACATGTGTCCGGTTCTTAAAGAATCAAGCGAAGAAGATTTATATGTTGCCATTCTCTTGTGCTACTTAAAAGCAGACATGAATGCTGGAGATAGAAAGGGTTAAATACATGAAACTCATTCCTTTGTGTGTGCACACAAATCATAGGCTGTATTTAAACATGGGCATAGTCTCAGTGAAATCTTCCATTGGTTTCTGAGGTGGAATTTTGAAGCTCATTAAAATAATTTTAAAAAAGAAAAGAAAAAAGGGAAATAATGGAATTTCAAACAAGCAATAATCTCGATTAACTATTAATAATTACCTATAAATCCTGATTAAAATGTGTAATTGTTTGACAGCCCTAGTTATTATATTTCTGTATAAAATATATATAATATTTAAATCAATGCCTTCTTTACTCTAAATGTGAGAGCCTATACTGAAAACTAGAAGAACAACTAACGATGCTACTGTAGTCATATAAACACTGTCAGTACATTCACATCTACTTAGCATGCTGTGCATTTTAGAGAAATTAGAAAATGTTTAAGATCTGGAAAATAGCAGATAATGCTGCTGTCACTATGTTGACATTATGAAAAGTTACATGAAGGTGACACAAAATGTGCAATGTTTTTTTTTTTATAAATCAGGGTGTTTAATGTGCTTGTGTTTAAAAAAATATTGTTAGTAAGTCTGGCTGTGCACTTAACTATATAAGTTAAGTATCTTTTTTTTTTTTTTTAATTTATTTTTGGCTTTTAATTGAGAGAAAGGACAGTGGATGGAGTTGCAAATCAGGGAGAGAGACAGTGGGGAATGACTTGCAGGAAAGGAGCCACAGGCTGGATTTGAACCTAGGCCGCCTGCTTAGAAGACTGTAGCCTCCATACATGGGGCGCATGCTCTAACCACTGCGCCACCAGCGCCAATATGGAAGAGTTTCAGCCAGTCCACATTATTTTAGGTCAGTAAGGCCATTTACACTATTTGTTAAGTAAGTGGACACACTAAACTTCAGCTTTGTTTTTCTGAAACAGATTTTTTACCTTACCTGAAATCGTTTACTGATTTCTCCCAAGTTAAAAACCATCTTCATTTACTCTAACCTTTCATTGCATCCCCATTATGCCTGTCTACAGGAAACAAGCCATGTTTGTCAGTTTCGTATATATTTAGGCTGCAACCAGCCTCCCATTCAAAGGCCAGTGTGTGTAACAGAAGTGATTTGAGGACTTTAATGAGCGGAGCTTGTTGATGTGTGGGTGGAGTATCCCTCTGAAAAACAAACAGGTTGTTAAAGAGCTGCTGTGAAGAGGCAGTTTGCAGACGAGAGTCACTCTACTGCTGCTTCAATGTCCACGTCTTTTTGTTTGTTCATGTGCCAGACTGAGCTGGTGTGTCTGCACCCACTGAGGGGGATTTCCGTAGAAACATTACCTTCTTACAAGAAACCAAGTGGTTTCTCTGTAAGGTAGAGTGGCTGTAAGGGCACATGCAGATAAGAAATACGTAGCAAAATGCCTCTCAACAGCCTCCTGAGCTCCTTTTGACAAAAATGAATAAAAAGTTTGAATTTTAGAAAGGGTTTTATCGTACACTGTAAAAAAAAAAAAAACTAGTTGTTATAACTTAAAAAAGTTAGTGTCCGGGCTGCCTTAAAATTTTAAGTTAACTGAACTAAGATAAGTTGAGATTAATTTGTGTCCAAAGAAATACAATTTTCTAGTCAAATAAACTTGACATCAAGTCAGTTGTACTTAAATCTTTAAGTTAATTAAAGTTCCTGTGAAATGAACTAGTTAAGGTAAAATGGTCTTTCAGTTTCTTTTTACTTGAAATCAAAAATGTTAAATACTTTATCAAAAGTATAATCCACCTGAAATATTGAGTTAAATGAATCCATCAATTTAAATTGAATACACATATTTCTATTTGAACTTTCAACTTCCTTTCAAATGAAAATTAAAAAAGGTATCATCTCTACTGTTGTCCTACAAAAAAAGCTGATCTGAACTGTGACTTTGTGCAGCCACAACGCTCTCTAAGGCAGAGGACGGCCAAGCTTGTGATGACTGTTTACTCAGCCCCACTCTGACCGAACACTGGCACCATTCATCCTACGCCAACACTCCAGAGGACCAGCGGAAAGCAGGACACACATACAGACGACTTACAGAAACATTTGATTCTCAACAATGGCATAAATCTGTGATGTTCATTGTGAAGGGTCCTTTATCTATCTGATTGAAAAGAAAAATATCTCAATACACAGTGGAGACACATTAACACTGCATTATATTTACAGGCCTTTGTGTTTTAAGCATATATTTTTACTTAGACTGTTATTTGAACTGTTCGATGTTCCCCTCTGTATATCCTGATCAACAAGTGTCATTTCTCTCTCTAATCTCTCTCACACACACACACACAAACTGTGCGCACACACACACACCCACACACACACACATGCATAAACACACAAGACATGCACACACTAAAGTACACAAACACAAAGGGGAGTCTGTACCTGGATGGCTGTGGTGGAAAACCGTTGAACTTCTAGAACACTTTTTCAGAGCTTGCGGTTTGAATAAAGGTCAAATACTTTTACTGCGATTATTGTTGCATATCAAGGTATTCATTGAAAAAGTAACAATTTCCCTTCATGGCATTCATGCACATGATGATGATGACTCTTAGGTAGTCTAATATAATACTCTCATATTTGAAAATAGGGTTGATATACTGTACATTAAATACAGTAAAATAGCAGAAAGCTTCTCATGTCAAAAAAAAAAGGAGAACAGCTCCACCATGTGGACCGATGTTGCATTGCACAAACTGCCTTTTAGTAAAGCTCCGGAAAACAGTTATTTAGTATTAGTTCTGCTGTAAGACTATCTGATCATGTCAGATATCAATATCCCTGTTGCGAGTTCTTTAAAAAAAAAAAAAGATAGAATGCCATGATATACAAGTTTGATTCATTTTTTTGTTGGTAGATTCCAAAAATATCAGGTTGATATTGCAGATTTAAGTTTATATTTCAGACTGGGCGTGAAACTTTTATTGTCCTGAGGTGCTATTCGCAGTGAGACTTAAAATAAAGATGAAGCATTTTCAAGTCAAAAAAAGACATTGAGAAAAAAGGGGTTTTATTAGGGAAGAAATGCATCCAAAATTAAAGTAAAACCAATGCCACAAAAGCAGAGAATTATCTCTGTACTCATAAAATGCCTTAAATTATCGTATAATATTAGAAAGGATACAATTACTAGTGAGCCTAAACTTTTCTGTAAAACTTTTCAGTTCTTCAACATGTTATATTCTTAATTGTGAAGGATTGCCCTGGAGCTCTTTCCTTTTTCTTCTCTTGTTTCTCAATGTTTTTCTTTTTTTTTTCTCCATTGTTCCACGTCTTTAACTCTCCCTTGTCTTGCAGTTTATCTCCATTCTCCTCGTTCTTTGTTACTCCTCATGTGTTTTTGTTGTTTTTCTTCCCTTCCTTCACACCCCTCTGTCTCACGCTCTCGAGTAGATGGATGGGAGATGAAATAAAGGGAGACAGGAGACAGATGGAGAGACAGAGAGTTGCTTTAGCGTGGGCTGAGGACTTGAGAGGACTTGTAGTGACAGTGATGAGAAACTTCAGTAAACAGATTAGCACAGTGGGATCTGGAATGTCACCACCCATCAAATCCTCCAAAAAGAAACCTGCAGCTGAACTGAGGCCAGGCACTCCTCCCTGCAAGAGTGTTTAGAAGCTTAAGGACTGGGAGCTTGTATGTCACTGGAGCAGCTAGGTCAACAATGCACATGTTTTTTTTTTAAATGATAAAATAAACTTCAAGTGTCATTATATTGAAAATTAAGAATATATTTTTAATTTTATTTCTAATTGATTTTTTGATATCTGTTTTGCTCTATGATTTATATACTTTGAGTCATCGGTGAGGTGCTCTTTAATGTCTTCACCTACGCTCAAGCTGCAACAGGTGCAGGGTACTGTTTGCAAACGCTTTATCAAGAAATTTCCTATAACCTTACAGGCACTTTTTTTAACTTACAATTGCGTGCATCGATGCAGGCTCATGGTGTACCGTGGGCCACAGATCTTAATAATCCCCCTCTTGAATTAATATTAGGCACAAGAGGTAAAAACAGTGGGATTGTCTCTGACCTTTATAAATATTTATAACAGAGGCCTTCTTCAAACCGCTACCACTTAACAACCTGTGGAAAAAGGACATTAACTTTTCTCAAGATCTGAACTGGCCCTTTATTTGGCTAAACATATCTCTGCCTTCTAGGAATTTAAACCATCAAATGATTCATTACAAATTTGTTGACAGGTCACATTTCACTCCCCGAAGACTATATCAAATGAAATTCAGAGATAATCCATATTGTGACTTCTGTCCAGACAATGTAAATGGGACTTTTGTTCATATGCTCTGGCTTTGTCCAGATGTGGAGAGGTTTTGGTCAAATATCTCAAGCGCATTGTCCTCTATTTTGGTTCGCTTCTGCTTAATGACGCCTCATCCTTGGAGTTTACCACAAGTAACAAACGCCTCTTGTGAGCTGGTCTAACAGCTGCAAAAAAAAAATGGTTGCATGTTGTTGGAAGCAGCCGCGTGCACTGACAATGAGGGAATGGCTCTCCACTTAGTGAGATATTGCCCAAATGGAGCTCTCCACAGCTCGATTACATTGTGCCAAATCATTAAATATTACTTGTTGGTCAAAGCTACTCCAAAATATCTGTGGTTTGCTATAGTTATCTGTAATTAATTATTTATATGAGTGTGAATGTGAATTCTAAACTCATACTGTACATATTATGTGAGCCTCTTTGTTCTGTCCCTTTGTCTCCTCTTATACAAACATGTTATGTACTATTTTCGTCGCTATTTCTGTAGATATCATCATGGAGGAAATCAGAATAATAATCCTTGTAACTTGCTGTAATGGTCTTGTTCATGTTCAGATTTATTAGGGGATCCATGGGCGGTGTGGTGATGGGGCTGGGAGATTTAGTCTGTCTGTTTTATTATTATTATTATTTTTTCTCCTCCATTTTATTTTGTCCTTTTACTGTGTTGTTATTTTTACTGTCTAGTTTTTAAATGTATTTCTTTTTATTATGTTTTTATTTTATTTTCGTAGGTACTTAGGTCCATGCCTTATCTATATCATTGTCTGGTACACAATGGGTTTGGGGGATGGGGGTGTGGGGATTGGATGGTGTGTGTGTGTGTGTGTGTGTGTGTGTGTGTGTGTGTGTGTGTGGTTTCACAATGTATGCATGAATCATATGATTTATATACTTTGAGTCACCGGTGAGGTGCCCTTTAATGTCTTCACCTACGCTCATGCAAACCTTCTGCAAGCTGCAACAGGTGCAGGGTACTGTTTACAAGCACTTTATCAAGAAAGTTAATCTTTAAATCAGATTGGGAGAACCCAAATGGACATCTTTCTGACTTTGAATGTTGTCCTCAGTGAAAAGCCTCTGGACCATATGGGCCATCTGTCCAACACTACCCCTGACAACAGTAAAGTCTCCTCCTTATGGTAAGAGGATAAAGTCTTCCGTATGTCTGTGTGTGAGTTCGTGTGTCAGTGCAGCGTCTGCTAATCTTTGCTGCTGTCCTGCTATCATTCACCAGGTCAGTGTGCAGACTGGGAGGCTCGGTTCTGCATCAGGCTGCTCGTGGAGAGACTTTTGTTTGGAAAAAAACAAGGAGGAAGATTTCAGCCATGTACCGATCACCCTCTCTGGAAAACAAAGAATTAATAGCTTTGTATGGAGGGGATAGAGAGGATTTCTTTGTTGGGGACGAAGACTGTGGCATTGAGGTGAGGCTTTAAAAATAGGCTACATTATTACTCCTAAGAGCTTGTTAGTTTGTTGCAAAGAAGGGGGGGATTTAATATGTAATAATATTCAACATATTGGCATTTTAGTTGGAAGTTTACTTCAGCAAGTTGTACATATTTTTAATTATTGTTCAAAATGGCAAGATATTGAGATATATATTTTATATAAAATAGCCTACATCTTTGTAGCATACAAATGACTAAAAACTGCATCCATAACATTGAATTTTATGAACATACAAACAACAAGCTATATTTTACAGTAAAGTTATTTACGACAATAAAAACATTCTTTTTTATTATTTCGAGATTGAACTCGTAAATTTACGAGAATAAAGTCGTACATTTATGAGTTTGAGACCAGCCTGCGCAAAATGATGAAAGTAGAACTCTTACAAGTATTTTCCAATGCGGTCAAGCCACCCGCTCCTCGAGTTTACATGGTGAAGTGAGCCGCCCCTAAATTTGAAGTGCTCACGTATTCTGATCTTTATGGTAAATGCTCCGGACTGCAGAGCGAGCAGGAGTAACAGACAGAGAGAGTGAAGTGAAGTACTAAATGCCTAGGTCTCACCATAAAACTGGCTATGAGATACAAGTGTATGAAACGGGAGTAAACAGAATACAGTACAGGGAATAGCTTCGGAGGTCGGGGAAGTTAATGTGAGAATAATTCTGCGAGTCTGCGGTAACTTCCGTTTTTCAAAATAAGGTGTTCACAATTAAAAAAAACAAAAAACAAAACAGTTTTTTTTGAGAAAACAATAATTATATATATTTTCTTACATAAGTAGACAATGGTTCTGATATGGTTGGACTTATTACTTCCTAGACTACATGCACCTGTACTATGAATTACTTTTTGAGAAATGCATTGCCAAAGTCCCTTATAAATCACTATAATGAGTCTTTTTTTCTGACTTTGATGTTTTGTAAAAACAAATTCTTCTATAAGTAGACAATGATTCTGATATGGTTGGACTTATTACTTCCTAGACTACATGCACCTGTACTATGAACTACTACTTTTTGAGAAATTCATTGTCAAAGTCCCTTATAAATCACTATAATGCCTCTTTTTTTCTAACTTTGATATTTTTTTAAATTAAATTCTTCCATAAGTAGACAATGATTCTGATATGGTTGGACTTAGTACTTCCTAGACTACATGCACCTGTACTAAACTCAAAACACTGCAGAGAGCTGTGTCATAGTACCTGTGCATGTAGTCTAGGAAGTACTAAGTCCAACCATATCAGAATCATTTTCTACTTATGGAAGAATTCTTTTTTACAAGACATCAAAGTCAGAAAAAAGACTCTATAGTGATTTATTATGGACTTTGACAATGGATTTCTCAAAAAGTACACAGTAAAAGTACTTCATAGTACTTCCTAGACTACATGCACAGGTATTAAGTCCAACCATATCAGAATCATTTTCTACTTATGGAAGAATTCTTTATTACAAGACATCAAAGTCATAAAAAAGAGTCATTATAGTGATTTATTATGGACTTTGACAATGGATTTCTCACAAAGTACACAGTAAAAGTGCTTTATATTACTTGTGCATGTAGTCAAGGAAGTACTTAGTCCAACCATATCAGAATCATTGTCTACTTATGTCAGAAAATATATATACCGGTAATTATTTCTTTCTCCAAGAAAACTTTTTTTTTTTTTTAAATTGTGAACACCTTATTTTGAAAAACGGAAGTTACCGCAGACTCGCAGAATTATTCTGCGAAGATATTCCCTGTACAGTAATCGGTTTACTCCCGTTTCATACACGTGTATCTCATAGCCAGTTTTATGGTAAGACGTAAGACCTAGGCATTTAGCACTTTCAAAAAAAATAAAAAATGAGATTAATAACGGGGCAAAATCGCTCTCTCTGTCTGTTACTCCTGCTCGCTCTGCAGTCCGGAGCATTTACCATAAAGATCAGAATATGTGAGCACTTCAAATTTAGGGGCGGCTCACTTCACCAAGTAAAAGCGAGGAGCGGCTGGCTTGACCGCAGTTATTTTCCTCTGCAGACAACTTCCTCCAAGTCAGTGTGGTTCTTTCTAAGGAAAAGCCACAGTTTCTTGCGTTATTTTATGACAATGGGGAGATGATGTGCCAAAAAGCATGCGTAGTTTCATATCTGCATAAGGAAAGCCCCAACACACCTACTGATGTCTCATGTGCAGAACCAGTTTTACAGATACACAAGGATGTGAAAACTGGAAGTAACCTATTTCCTTATTAGTGAAACCTGACAAGATGCTCCATGTTTGTCATTTGAGAACAGGATGCTGCTGCTCTTCTGATATAGACTAAAATAACAACTTTATTCTTTTAATCTTTAAAGACTTCTACTTTCATCATTTTCGCGCAGGCTGGTCTCGAACTCATTAATTTACGAGATTAAACTCGTAAATGTACGAATTTAATCTCGTAAATATACGACTTTAATCTCGAAATAAAAAATATATAATTTTTTTTAACGTGGCCCTAATCCTCCGTCGTAGTTATTACATCAATGATGAAGGAAATCGTTTTGCAAATCCTACATAATGTCTTCAAAAAATACAAGAACATAGTTCTTTTCCTTTAGAATTCACAATCCCATTGTAGACAAGAATATAGAAAAGATTACTTAATTATATTTCTGCCTTATTTCTGGTTAATAGTGAATAATTACATTGTAATGTTTAATAACAATTGGGTATTTTAAAACTGAGAACTTTTTCTAAGGCTTAAAAAAATTCCTGTAAACCGCAGAATTAAAGTTAAAAACTATAAAAAATGAACCAAAGTGAAATTAAACATTTTGAAGCATTTTGTAAACCATTTTGTTGATTTTACCAATGATGTTTATTCTACTGATAGTTAAACAGCAAAGGGTTATAACTTATGATATAGGATGCTGATGACACTGGATGCATCCTCCAAATGTTAAGTGTATAAAACTTCCGCCTTTCAGAACTATGACCTGAGTTCAGAGTGCAATGAGGAGGCAAAAGGGTGCAGGAGGGTTCGCAGGTCTCTGTCCCTGGAAATCTACGGCCTTCAGAGGGAGCAGCATGTGTTCTTCTCCAACCAGGAGTACTACAGACGACTGGAGGAGCTGAAAAGTGCTCACCTGAGGAACATGGCCGAGCTGGAGAGGATGTACATCAGCCAGGGCCGGAAGGAGAACGACGGGGGGGTCGTAAGAGGAGAGAACAGTGAGGCCAGACTGTCAGTAAGGTAGATAATGGCATACAGTCTCTAAATGTACCTTTACATGACCCACTATCAAGTGTTACATTTTCAGTGTTACTTCAGAATGAATACATTAAGTTTATCATTTTTGGAAGGTTAAAATGTGTCTTTTTGCTTATGAGCACAGCCACTTTACAGAAGTGTAATTCTTGTATTTAATCCTAAAGTAGCGGCTCAGTGAGGAAACTCCAGAGGATCAACTCCCAGGAGGAGCTGGACTTCCACGAGGCATCGAGCGGTTCTGACCAATCAGAATTCTGTGGGGCGGACAGCATGGGGGAACTAGAGCTGGACAATCCAAGAAGATCTCATGACTGGGACCAACCCTTTGGAAGGTTGGTGAAGTATATGAGACAAAAATACATCTGTTTATTAAGCATATTTACGGAACTGCCATTTTCATCCGGCATCACTCTTCGTTTGAGAGGCTAAAACGCAGCCATGTCATTGGGCTGTATTCAAGGTTGTACATTTGGAATCTGACAAATTATCTATCAATAACTTTACTCTTTTTTTTCTTCCAGAGAGATCCTTCTGAGCCCTGAAGAATTGACAACACAGAAGCAGTTTCGGTTCCAGCCAAAGGCCTCCTTTTCCAATTTGCGGGAAAACAAGTCCCGTCAAAGTGGGGTCAGGGTCCGCTCAAACTCCAAGGTGACCGTGCCCAAACCCTTTCAGATGATGCTGAGAGAGGAGGAGAGGAAGAGGCACCGGGTGCGGACTCGTTCTGAGGTCGAGCTAGAGAACACACTGCTAAGACAAGAGTTGGAAGAGCTCAGAGAATGCCAGAAACAGTTCAGGGCATCACCTGCACCAGCACACATAAATGTTCCTCTCTTCAAAGTCATCAGCCGCCGCTCCAGTCAGCGTTCTTACCGAAGCAGAAGTGACAACAATAACAGCAACACAGACAAAAGCAACCAGGGATCGAATTCTTCTTCGCCACAGCCTTTCCATTTCCTAGAAAGGGAGAGAAGAAAGAGGGAGGCGAAGATTGCAGCAGAGCTGGGGAAGCAGGGACCCAAAGAGGAACGGCAGGCGTTCAGGGCTCGGCCCATGCCCAGCTCAGTGTACGGCACCAGACACAAAGCGGACAACAAAACAACAAGCCGCCAGACCCCGTCTCCAGCCTGGACACAGGAGAAGGATGTCACTGAAAGTGATCCAAACTCTGACATGGAGCAAGACGTGCTCCACTCTATGTCAGATACCGATCCTGATTCTTGCAGGGCCGAGAGATGTCCATACTCCAAGCCGGTGAAAAAGCAGTTAGAGGTCTCCATTGAAATGGTTAAAGAAAGGGAGTGGTCGTACATCGACCCGCTATAAGCCACTACCAGCAACACTGTCTCGCCTCTGCAGACAAGTGGTCCTGAGTCCCTGCTGACTAATAACAGTGTCTACATTGTACATAATATAAAAAAAGGTTCTATATAAAAAATAAAGGAATAATGTCAAAAAGAAGGGAACAATTACCCTTGTTTTAGGTTAGTCTGCAAATGAATAATGACTTATTGTACAGCCATTCTTTATCAAACATGTGGTTTAAATCAGGGGTGTCGAAGTTCTATTGGGTCGGGGGCCGGATTTGTTCAAATGAGACCTCAAGTGGGCCGGACTAATTTTGCAGACATCACTATAACTCAACACATGGATATATATATATAAAACCTTAATGAGTGCAAACTGTATATATATATATATATATAGTTTGCACTCGTTAAGGTTCATTACAGATAAAACCTGCTCACATGAATAAGTTGTCACAGACACACAGAGTGTCTTTGATGCAAGACCGAAGTCATCTTCGGGTATTTTAGTGTGAGGCATTATAAAATGATTACATGTTTCCAAACTAACAGACTTGAATTGATCCTTCAGCGTTGCGCACTGCAGTCTGATCAGCTCTGTGTGGAGTGCACGTTCTTCAACTAAGTAAACTCAGTTAAACGACTTTTGATATGAGTCTGGCAGTCCGTTCTTCTCCGTGTCCACAATATCATAATCTAACTCTGTCACTGACTTTTTGTGCGCCATGAATCTGTGCCATCTCCGTGCGCAATTCGAGGAAGCGCTGCTGCATGGTTAAATACAGAGGTCCGGGTGCGGGGATCTCAAACCGGTAATGATCCTTCCGCAGGTTCACCAGGGCATTTCCGTAGGTGAACCTGCGGAAGGATCATTACCGGTTTGAGATCCCCGCACCCGAGGCCGCGTGGCTCCTCGGTGCTGGCGGCGGATATGTCAGAAAAAACATGTCAGAAAAAACATTTGATCTGGGCGTGATATCGTTTTTGTTTAAGAATGGAATGTTCAGTAATAGTTATATATTTACAGTCTGATGAAAGCTGGTGATAAAAGCGCAACAGCAGGCTACTGCATTTAGAAGTGATGTCACGCTGAAGCTTTTAGGTGATCAACACAACACGTTCACCTCTGGGTGACCTAAAAATGAACCATCTGTAAATAAAATCAGTTAATATTAATTTTAATTGACTGTTTTTACAATAACCAGAGGTAAAACTAGTCGGGAGATACATCAGTCAAGACAGGAGAAACTGGTAAGAAGTGTGCACGGAGCCGAAGACCGTCATGATCCGCGCGCATTTCAGCTGTGTGCCTGTCGTTAATCAATCAATCAATCAATCAATTTTTATTTGTATAGCGTCAACTCATAACAAGTGTTATCTCGAGACACTTTACAAAAAGCAGGTAAAATACCTTACTCTTTGTCTGTTAACATTACAAAAGAGCAGGTAAAAAGACCTTACTCATTGTTATGTTACAAAGATCAGGCTTATCCATCATGAGCACTTTTAGCAGAGCAGCAAAAGTTACAGTGGTAAGAAAAAACTGCCTTATTAAAAGGCAGAAATAAGGCAGAAATCCCCGGCTCATGACGAAACAGCCTTCACAGGCCTTGACTGCGCCGGGTTTGGAAAGGGATAGGGGGAGAGATGGGATTCTGGCAGGCCGTCAACCAACGATCTCGAGGAGCCTAAGAGAGCTCAAGAGCTCCCAGGAAAGTAGGTGGTTAGTGACTGAGATTTACAGATAGATACATGCAGTAATATGATGTACTGTATATGCACACACACAGAGAGAGAGAGAGAGAGAGAGAGAGAGAGAGAGAGAGAGAGAGAGGAGCTCAAGGTGCCAGCTCCCCGGTAGTCTAAGCCTATAGCAACATAACTAAGAGCTGCCTCTGAGTCTGCCTCCCGGACCCCGGCTGGAAGACGATTCCAGAAGAGAGGAGCCCAATAACTGAAGGCTTTACCTCCCATAGTACACTTAGAGACTGTAGGTACCACTAGCAGGCCTGCATTCTGGAACCGTAATGTTCTCGAGGGACAGTACGGCACTAGTAGCTCTTTAAGATAAGATGGTGCCTGGCCATTTAGAGCCTTGTAAGTGAGAAGAAGGATCTTGAATTCTATTCTAGACTGTATAGGGAGCCAGTGCAGAGAAGCTAACACGTAATGTGGTCCCTTTTCCGAGTTCTAGTCAGTACACGAGCTGCAGCGTTCTGGACTAGTTGAAGAGTCTTTAGAGACTTACCAGAGCACCCTGACAAAAGAGAGTTACAATAATCCAATCTGGAGGTAACAAATGCATGAACTAGTTTTTCTGCATCATTTTGCGACAGGATATTCCTGATCTTGGATATATTACGAAGGTGAAAATAGGCTGTTCTTGAAATTTGCCTAATGTGAAAGCTAAAGGACATATCTTGATCATAGAACTCCTAGATTCCTAACAGTGGTGCTAGATGCCAGGCTGATGTCATTAAGGACAGTCAAATCACCAGAAAAAGTCTCTATAAGGTTTTTAGGGCCTAGCACAATAACTTCAGTCTTGTCTGAGTTAAGTAGCAAAAAAATTCTGGTCATCCAGGTCCTAACGTCCTTAAGGCACGTTTCGAGCTGACATAACCGACTGGTGCCATCGGGCTTTATTGATACATAAAGCTGAGTATCATCTGCATAACAATGAAACTGTATGGAGTGTTTCCTCACAATATTTCCCAGAGGAAGCATATATAATGTAAAAAGAATTGGTCCAAGCACTGAACCTTGTGGGACTCCATGGCAAACTTTAGTGTGCATAGAGGACTCATCATTAACAAACTGAGATCGGTCTGATAAGTAGGATTCAAACCAACTTAAAGCAGTCCCTGTAATTCCAAGTAAATGTTCTAGTCTGTATAATAGGATCTGGTCAATGGTGTCAAAAGCAGCACTAAGATCTAACAAGACGAGCACAGAGAGAAGTCCCCTGTCTGAAGCTAGAAGTAGATCGTTTGTAACTTTAACTAGTGCAGTCTCAGTGCTATGGTGGACTCTAAATCCTGACTGAAACTCCTCAAATAAACTGTTGTCATGGAGGAAGTCACACAGCTGATTAGCTACCACTTTCTCCAGGATCTTCGAGATAAAAGGAAGGTTGGATATAGGCCTATAGTTATAATTATAGTTATAGTTAGAGTTCCTGAATCTAGAGTAGGCTTTTTAAGTAGAGGTTTGATTACCGCTACTTTAAATGCCTGTGGTACATAGCCTGCCAGTAAAGACAAATTGATCATATCTAATATAGAGTTGCTGTTTAAGGGAAAGACTTCCTTAAACAGCTTGGTTGGGATTGGGTCTAAAAGACAGGTTGACGGCTTCGACGCAGAAAAAATGGAATATAGCTCTGAAAGGTCGATTGGAGAAAAACAGTCTAAACTAACATCTGGTCCTGGAACTGTCCCTGCCATATCAGTCGTATCTGCACCAGGTAAGGGCAGGAGATTACTAATTTTGTCTCTGATGTCTAGAATTTTGTTGTTGAAAAAGCTCAGGAAATCATTACTGCTGAGGGCTAAAGGAATACAAGGCTCAATGGAGCCATGACTCTCTGTCAGCCTGGCTACAGTGCTCAAAAGGTATCTAGGATTGCCTTTGTTTTCCTCGATTAGAGAGGAGTAGTAGGCAGCTCGAGCGTAACGTAGAGCCTTCATATATTTTCTATGACTACCCTGCCAGAATAAACGGGATTCTACCGTTTTGGTCGAGCGCCATATTCTTTCAAAATTCTGTAAGGTTATGGATTTCAATGCCATAAGCTAAAACAAGATCCAGGGTATGGTTGAAACGATGAGTAGGTTCATTTACACCCTGGGTGAAACCAACAGAGTCTAATAGTGACATGAAAGCTGTGCTAAGGCTATCATTATCAACATCCACATGGATATTGAAGTCACCTACAACAATTATTCTATCACTGTTAAGGACTAAATCTGATAAAAATTTTGCAAATTCAGATAGAAACTCAGAATATGGGCCAGGAGGGCGGTAAACCACAACAACTAGAACTGGCTGAAAGGTTCTTGAGACTGGATGTGAAAGACTAAGAACAAGGCTTTCAAAAGAAGAAAAATTCAGCTTTGGTCGAGGGTTAACTAGAAGACATGAATCAAAAATAGCTGCAACTCCACCACCTCGGAGTAACTAAACCCTAAAACCACTTTTTTCAACTATAAACCTCTGTATTTGAGTATTAAGTAGTGTTATGGATCAATCCAAGTCCCAATCTCGACATTTGAGTACAAAGTATTGAAATTTGAAATATTGTGTTAGAAATGTGCATAGTGTCTGCCCTTCCGTTTGAAAAACTCTAACCCGATGTGGAGTACAGTACTACGTATAGGAGTGAATTACTACGTCACCAAACCTATAAAAACCTCGTCACCCGACTTGGCGAACTGTGGGGAGTCAAGTGTGTGTGTGTGTGTATTTGTGTGTGTGGGGCAAACATTGTATCATGTTGCGGCTGATAACGGCGCGAAAGGAGTGAATGGGCGAGTTTAGATTTTTTTTGCCACACCAGTAAAACACTTTCTGACCTGTGACACACACACGCACACACACACACACACACACACACACACACACACACACACACACACACACACACACACACACACACACACACACACACACACACACACACACACACACACACACACACAAACAACAGGCACATTCAAAATAAAACTGAAAGTGTAGGTATCACCAACTGACTGCAGGTGGCAATGAGACACCATCTCATGATGACAACACAACCTGCAAAAAGCCCCCACAAGGTGGGATGTGTCGTAAACAATCTAGGGGAAGTCCGTGGTATGGCCATATAAAAGACCGTGTCCCGTCCTCTAAAGAGTATTTCAAGGTGATCGTCGTGTCAAGCAGCAAAATGCGTGGATTTTACATGATTCTGCTCAGTGAGTACCCTACATTTATAATGAACTCCTCAGCGGAATGAGCCGTCCTCCTCGCTGGGATCAGCCGGCTGTGGCTCGAATGACTGCGGTGAAGCCAGCCGCCGCTCGAGTCACCGTCTATAAAAGGATTTATCGTATTGGTCCGAATATAAGACGACCCCCGTTTTTCAACACTCATATTTAGAAAAAAAAGATTTGCAGACCAGATCTTGTTTTTTGTAAAGAACTTTTTTTTAAAGAACTTCATTTTATTTGAAAATAACAATATTAAAAACACATTGAATTAAACATCTGTTGTATTAATAATTATAATAATAATTAACATACCGTATTTATCGGTATAGGCCTACGGCACTTTTCAAAACAAAGTGTTTCACAAGGGCGAACTATGTACAGTATGATTCAACATTAAAATCGATTAACAATCAAACAATATTATCAACATGTTTTTAACATTTTGAAATAACAGAGGAAATACAGGCAACGTTTTTAACTAAACTACCGCTAAACTAAAACTCTCCAAACTTCTCCTCCGATGTCTCCTATTCCTCACACACGTCCTCCTCCCCGCTGTGTTCTCTCTCACTGTCATCGCTCCCCTGCTCATGTGTGTTTAAAGGGACAGGCGAACAATTAGAGCTGCGCTCTGAATACTAGACCCCGAATATAAGACGACCCGACTTTTTCGGACCTATTTCGATGGGGAAAAAGGCCGTCTTATATTCGGACCAATACGGTACTTGGAGCTTGGACATGGAGCGACCAAAAAGGAAGAATGCGGTCGCGTATTTCGAAAACTTGTTATTGAATATGAAATGAAAATAAAATACAAATTTAATTACAGCAATTATAATAGCCCTTTACATTTTAAGATGTTTTTTTTCTGAAAAGTTTTTGAGATAATCTAACTTTAATTCTGTTCAAATTTCAATGAGAGCTTTCGCGAGCGATCATTATTTGGCTTCTTGATCCACCTGGTCAGACGTGACCAGTGACTCTGTTTCTTGCTTAAACACAATTATACTCTTCGAAAGCAAGTCAGTCTCAACGAAAGCAAGTCAGTCTCATCATCTAACATATCAACAACAAGGAAATCCACATCAATTTTGGCGTCAGGGAACAGGATCAGTTGGGGCCTTCTGAAGTGGACCACAGCTCCAGCTTGTTCATTATTTCCATCACTTCGTAAGTGTTTCTTTCTTTGTCAAAGAACTGAAGTGCAATGATGTGTTGATGTTGGAGTGATTCTCCGTCTAAATTGGGGTTTATTGAGTTAAAAAGTATGTAAAAGCGCAACGAGTAACGAGACCAGTTAGCTAAATAATCATGCAAGTTTAACCAGGACAGGGCCCGTATCCTCTTAACAGTAAATTATGTGTAAATTAGACACTGAAGTGAAAGTTGGCTTTAAGAAGTAGTCAAATTGAGTAAAAATAAAATAAAAACAAAGGGGATCCCTGGCCAGGGAAATCTGAAAAGTAAAAACTATAAGATGAGAAGTAAAAAGATGAAAAGGGAAGATAAGGAATAAAGATAAAAGAGTTTTGAGAAAAGTGGAAAAATAAGCGCTGAGTAAAGGAAAAAGTGTGCATTGAAGCATGCAGTGTGAAGTAATTTGTTAAAAGACAATTTGTTAAAAGTTTGGCCAAAGTAAAACATTTTTTGATAGAGGGAAAATTATAAATGAGTCGACTTTAAAATTTGAACTGAAATGTGTGTGCGCTCGCTGAGGCGCGGCTGTTTTTGAGATGTGTGTCCGCTCGCTGGAGCCGTGTTGAGGTGTGGGCCTTGGCTCTATACAGCCTGAAGTGTGTACGTGTTTATGTGAAGGCTGCTGGACGGTCTCTGTTTGTGTCTTGCGCTGTGATTTAGATGTGTTTGGGAGGTTTGTGTCTATGTTTTGTTTGTGCGCTGGAATGTGAATATGTGTACAAGGCTTGAGTAATGTTTTTGTTGCTGTTTAAATGATCCGGAAATGTTCTTGTATATGTGTGATTGATAAATAGAATAGATGTATTATTAAATAGGCATATATAGCAGGTGATTGGTTAAAAGGCGATTTAGTAACTCATAAGAGGGGACATTTTTGCTTCATCAGTGTTAAAAACAACAACAACAACAACAACCTATGAGCCCTTTATCTAAGGGGACGTTTATATATCCGATTTGATAAAAATATGAGCCTTTGTTTCAGAGGACGTTTATTTAATCTGATCTTCATCAGTGTTAAAAAAACCTATGAGCCCTTTGTTTCAGGGGACGTTTATATATTCGATTTGATAAAATATGAGCCCCTAAGAGGACTTTTGTTTAATCTGATATAAATACATATGAGCCTAATAAAGGACGTTTATACATAAAGTATCTGCTTTCTAACAGAAGTGGAGAGACCAGCGAGGATAGTCTGTACATATTTAGGGAGTAGGAATAGAGAAAGGAAAAACGTCTGATAAAGTTAAAACTGCCGGCTGATTGGAGTGTAAATTTCTCTTTCTGTCTATTTGTGCCTATGTGTGTGACCACATTATGCTGCGAATTTTGTCTGTTCAAAAGAACGTATAGTCTTGTTTAAAATAGGTGGAGAAGTTGGTTTTGACTATCAGAGGATACATTTTGTATTTGGCTGTTGATTTGGAGGATGCTGTGCTGATTTCTGTGTGTGCGTAGACTCTGTGCACAGGGCGAGCAGCGATTTTAAAAGTGCCCACCACATTCTGATTCATTTAATGTCCAATAACTAAGCTGAAACATCATACAACAAGACAAAGTTACAAAAGATAATTAGACACTAACTTTATGAACATCCATTGTGAGTAACCCAGTTAGCTCTAGAAACCAGATTCAAAACTGCTCTTTGTGATGCCATTATTTTGCTTTTCTTATTGCCAGATATGGATGTGTTACATGATGTTTTTTATGACCCATGACGAAAAGCAGATGTTTAGATGCATATAGGCAATTGTCTCTGTATGTTCGCGAGAGATCATTATTTGGCTTCTTGATCCTCCTGGTCAGACGTGACCAGTGACTCTGTTTCTTGCTTAAATAAAATTATACTCTTTGAAAGCAAGTCAGTCTCAACAGCGAATTTCTTCATCATCAAACATATCAACAACAAGGAAATCCACATCAGAGTGTTTTAGCGAATAAAAATATCATCATCTGGAACATAATGTAAGCTCTGGTAATGGTTTTGTCTCTTTTTCTCTCCAGTTGGCTATCTAAAGCTCTGCAGTGGATATAAAGTTCCCTGCAATGTTTCTCGTGATGCTGGAGGAGTACTTTATAGAGTCCCAGAATTTGAGGAGACTGGTTGTTACTACAATTGGAGCAACAAAACTGTAAGTTAAACAAGTCAGAATTGCTCAGTTTGGTCTTTTTAACCGTTTCTGGAGGACATGACACATGTTGCACACACATGAAAAGACTGCAGCTATTATTGCTTTATAAGTTTCACCTGTGTCTTATGTCAGATAAAATATGTATTGTTTAACTTAGCGTTAACCCTCTGTCATGTACAACGTGTTTTGAGGAAAATGCTGGTGGAGATATGTGCCTGAAAGTCAATGTTTAAAACACCTGGCAATCTCAACAAATGCAAATGTTCCTATTCCATTTCTTCCTTCCTGTTTCAAATTCCCAATCCAGTACCATTAGGCTACTATAAAAAAGTACACATCATTATTTATTTTTAACAGCTGGGTATCACTTACCTTGTATGTGCCAGCTCCCAAAACTTTTATGCAAAATATAGCTAAATTAGTGTCATCATACTAGCTTTTGCTATGGTTAAACTGGCCACTAACACTGGACCATTGTTGTTACTCAGATTGGCGTAAGGTTGTTGGTTACATAACAACTTGAGGAGAAATTCACTGAGAATATCTGTGTTGAAATGAATATAGACCTTTTCTATGTGGATTCATCTTAAACCATCTTTCTTCTGCTGGCTTGGAAGATCATTCAAACACTAATGGTGTCATTGTCGGTCTTATTTTAAATTAAGCACCACGTGCTAGCCAATCAGAGAGGGAAGATTGAAGAGCAGGTGGTGATGAAAACCAACCGGACTCTTCTCCTCAAAAATTGCCAAGAGCTGATCTACTACTCGAGGAGCTGTTTCTCTGAGGTAATGCAACCCTAGTGCACCCTGAGAAACATCACATGAAAGATTACAAAGAAGAGCCATACACTTTAGAATAGCAAGATACATTGTTCTAGACTATACAATCTTTATTTATATATTTGTGCTTCTCTGATGTCCCTGCTTAGGGTGGGCCACGCAGAGGGACCTGCAATGGTACGTATGATCACCTGTTGGACTTAAATGAGAGGGGTACTTCACATCAATGATTTGAATTTCCTCATTTTGCAGTATCCTGTGCTCAGAATGCTGACTGGGTTCCACACGGTAAGTACAAGTCAATAGTCAAGAGTGAATGAAACTTATTGTCTGTGTATTACTTTTTTTGTATTTAGAATCTTGGACGCCATTATTAAGAGGTTTCCTGGTGTGACTCAACCTCCTGTTCACTAGTATGCAAAATCTAGGCGTGGTGCAATTGCATACAATACATGTGTCGGTGGGAACTTTGAGCAGCAGATTTGTCCCAGGCTGTGTGACTTAAGGGGAAGTGGCATGACAGGTTAAGTCATGGGAAAAGTATCTTCAACAAGATACAGCGACATGGGCTAAACGGTGAACACCTGGATGTAAGAAAAAATAAACAGAACAGAATGTGTCTGACAACAATCAGGCAGGATAAGACAAGATGGGGAGAGGATGCAGGAAATAAAAGCAGGGAGGCAGCCCAGACACAAGACTTTGATATAGAAGAGACTTCTTTCACAGAACCTCTTTCCCCTTCACACACGCGTACACACACACATCACAGCAGCTCAGACACACACACACAAACGCCTCTCACTGGGTTGGTGGGTCCATTACTAGCTAGCTTACAGTTTTGTCTGTGCAACTTTTTGGCTTTTGATGTTTAGGACTGCAGAAAAAGTCAAACTTGAGCCACTAGGGAACTCTAAACTTTTTACTCTTTCATGTAAGACATTATATCAACGGGGGAGAAGTTGGAGAGGTTTGACACATGAGTCAAATACATCGACGACATGAGTGGAGTTCATTTTCTCATTGATCTCGGGGTAAAAAGGCGACTTTGAACCCTTTTGTTTGGATTTAAATTGTCTAAGAAGTGCAAACCAAACAATTGCTACTTTTGTTTTTCTTCGATGATAAACCTTTCAACATCTCTTGTGATAATACTGAAATTAACTAACTTTTAAAGGAAAAATTCAAATCTAATCAAGTGAGCTTGTCTCACAAGCAATTCAGTACTTATTCATGTCTGTAATATTTTGAAATGAGATGTTTATCTGGTCTTGTCTAGCCTTTGACTCCTACTAAGTGAAAGGAGAACCTTTTGACTACAAATGATATAAACACTCTTGGTAGGATATGAGCTTTTACAGTGTTTTCTTTTCTCTTAACAGCAAATCTGTCTCACAAACTCAACTGGACACTGATTCCCATAATCATCACTCTCGTGCTGCTGCTCACTTCATGCATAATGTTCATGTTCAGAGATCGCATTTGCAGGTATTTTAAAATGATGGCCCTTTTATAAAATAACAGTCACTTCCTATATCTGGTGCATGTTTTAATTCTCTGTTGTTGTTTTTGGGGTGTGACGCTGTAGAAATCCCAGTTGCTTCTACACTTCTGTGAAGATGCCGGAGGCTCCTGAAAGAAGGAACAGCATGGACTTTGGCTTTCCTTTCTCTACGGTGGATAGAGTTGATTCAGTTAATCTTCCCATTTAGGGAAGTTAGGCTAAAACAATATCAACCCGGTCTTCATACTGTTCTTTTTTCTTATGTACTGTATAGTGTCATGCTTCAGCGTTTTGTGTCATGTAATCCAGGGGTGCCCAACCTTTTTTGAACCAAGATCTACTTTTAAAGTTGCCAGTCTGCCGAGATCTACCAGTCCACATAGTGAGCCGTAGCCTTTACCAACAGCCTACAAACGCATTTAATACTCAAACAACAAACAGAAAATAATAAATGAGAGTTCTGTATAAAAATAATGCAATATCGACATACTTTTTTTAAAACTCTTATTTTAGGGTAGGCTACATTTTAATATTACATTTGTATTTATATCACATGTGTTTTTCCCTTAATTTTGTTTACAACAAACAACTTTAATCTGTGTGGAGATGTTCACAGACTACAGCAGGCTGCTGTGAGATGATTTTGCTTTTGTTAAATTAGCTGCAGACACGGTGAGAGTGAACGGAGTAAAGTCCAACCGACCGTTTGACCGGATCACGTGTGTTCCCACCTCGGTCCGTACGGATCACGGATCAACTGTGTGTTGTAGCACTAAAAGTAAAAAGTAAAAAGGTTCGCGTGGTGGCTGGCGCTCCAGTGCAAGTGTGTGTGTGTATGTGTGTGCGTGTGCGCTGTATGTTGGTGTGTCTCGTGCCCCGCGATGCTCACAGTCATGACAGCAGAGAGGAGCAGAGAAAAGTAGCTGCAGCTACATCAAATGCGCTTAATACTCGTAGCATAGTTTCTATATATGACTTTTTGGTAAAACATTTACCCCCCCCCGGTTTTACCTGCACGTCCTTGCGCATGCCTGCACTCTCTCTCTTGCGCGCGCTCTCTCTCTCTCGCTCGCTCTCTCATGCACGCAGCAATTTCATGAATAAATGAAAAATTAAATACAAACAGGTCGGAAGTATACTTGGGCTCCCAACACAGGTATCGTGTGTGGGAAACAGTGCAATGAGATGAAATTGAAATCACTTTTCTATTTTACAATTGTATTTTATATTGACTAAACATCTCGCGATCGACTGAGAATCAGTCAGCGACCTGTCCATCGCGATCGACTGTTTGGGCACCTCTGAGTAATCCATTCAAGACGGTCCTGTGTATATTGACCTTATTTAGAGATGAACCTTTGCTAACTTATAGGAGTTAAGAGTTCAGTTCAAAAACTCTTATACGGCAGGGAGATACAATAACAGTGATCCTCACACCTATAATCTTAATTTTGTTATTTCAAACAGAACAATCTTAATCAGGCTAGCGCTGCATCGCTGTCTAACTTAATGTTCACTGACAAAGACTCCTTTCTATGCACTTTCCTTATCCTATTTATTTAAGAAGTGAGACTGCCACCAAAGATGTTTCATCAAACTCGGCAGCTATTTTTTGGGAGTCTTTTTTTCTTTTGTTACTAGAGTCGGGAAAGCTAGTAGAGAAAATTAAGGTGGGGGAGATTAATGTCTGAGCTTCTGCAAGTAATGTAGTAACTAAAATGTGTTTATGATGTAGGTTTACTTTGTGATGTATTAGAATATTGAAGGTTTAAAGACAATAAATGACCTTTCTCATTATATGCATCCATCATAAGTGTGTCTCTTAACCTTGTTTGCCTTATGAAATTTGTATGACCCAAATCCTGTATATTTGGTTTTGAGCTGTTTTAGCTCTTTCTATGTGATTTGCAATTGTAATTAGAGATTAAAGGTCTGCCTCTTGAAACTGAGTGTTTTTGTTTTTCTGCAGAAGAGGAGTGTTCTTTATCTGATTTATTGTCGCTGCATAAACAGTATGATGGGAATATGATTCATTGATATATTTTTATTCTGATTCAGAGTTGAGAAGACTTGTGTCATCTTCTGGCTATCAAAGTCTTCACCTCCTTTGTTTTGTTAGTCATTCATCCATTTTTATTCACCTGCACAGTCATGAGTTAACTTCCTGATCTACTGGCTAGACATGGCTTCATGTTAATCAATCTAGCCAAGATTTTCAAATCAATTAAAAAAATAATAAAATAAAATAATATACAGGAAAACTTGTCGAGAATGTTTCAATGGGTCACATGTGGGAATACTGAGCTCCTGATGGGCCATTGAGCAGGATACAATTGTGTCTTGTAAAGACCAAGACATTTCCGGGTTGAGACCGAGTCAAGATGAAGACCAACGCAGTGTAAGACTGAGACAAAACATAGACCATAAATATCACTGAAAAATCATCTTGTGTGCAGCGGGTGTGTCGCTCACATAGACTGTAACACTGGGAAGGTTTCGGCCGTAACCGGGGGATAAAAATCAAACTACAAATGAATTATTTGTTCTTTTAGAAAGGGATGTTTTTCTTCTAATCACAGTAATGACTTTGAAAAAGAGCCTTTCAGTGGTGGTCTTGATTTAAAGTAAAGCGTCTGCCCAGTCTGAGACTGAGACAAGACCGTAAAAATGCTTTCGATTCCTAGACAAGACTGAGACCTTCAAAAAGTGGCCTCTAGAATGGTCTTGAGATCAAGACTGATGGAGTACTACAACACTACTGCACATGTCTGACCATAACTGGCAGACACTAAATGTCTTTTTTCGATTGGAAGTGCTCACTGTGCTCTATTGTTTGAGACAGTTTGGCATTGATATAACTTCTGTTTGGATAGGACAGTGAATCTGACCTGCTGTCCTAAGTTGACATTCTTCAAACTTCAGCAGCCAAGCTGGAACATTTAAATTCAAAGAAACTGTAGGCAGTCTTTTTGGCTGTAGAGAAATACAGCCAAAAACGTAACATTACAGCAGAAAGTCTTAGTCCAGATTCATCAGGCTGGAAGCTCTTAAACACACAGGCCCCCAAAGCTAACAGACCCTTACTTCACTGGTTGCAGCCAAATGTGCAGATACAAAGTAACTGGTCTGCTGCAACGTGTAGACAAACACAAAGAAGAATTATTGCAAAAAATGGTTTCAAGGCTGGAACTAGTTGGTGGTGATGATTAAACAAACAACTAGTTTTTATCATTCCTGTTGTTGCTCATATAACGTGTGAGTCCGATGTGTGGTGGATCTGTCTCTCTACTTAAGAAAAACAGCAGCATGTAAATGGACAACTTCCTCATTAGCCACATTGATGAGGAAGCCTCCGAGCCTCCGGTTACACAACAACAACATAACTTCATCACTTCTACGAGTTACTCGTCACATGTCTTGACGTTAGCCGATCAGAGGCTAGGATGATTAAACTCAAGGCGTGTGCTGATGTGCTGGTGTCAGCTGTTTACAGCTGATGTTTTCGGTTGGCTGATTGATCGGTCAGTCTCTTATTATGAATAATGGGGGAGGGGGGTCATCACTCTCTGGGTCATCATCATCCTCTCCCTCCATCCTATCCTCAAATCAACAGCAGTGGACCCCCCAACATTAATACACATATTAACATATTCTACATATACCATACACCTTTCTAAATCCTTTCTTCTCCATTTCAAGTCCACCTTACAAAAGCATCATGTCTTCCTCCCCTTCTCTCTCTCTCTCTCTTGTCCCAAAAGGGAAATTATTTTCCACAGCATCGTTACTGTCCAAACAGACAAGTCCCACCAAAGAACATACATAGACAGAAAACAGAGTATAACACAAACAGAGTCAAGAGTTCCCTCTCTGGCCTGTTCGGCGAGGCCTTTTGTTGAGGGCCGCTATAACCGCAGGGATCAGGCTCCTCCCTAGGCGTGCCTTTCTGCACCTC
Organism: Labrus bergylta; assembly: GCF_963930695.1. Taxonomy (NCBI): domain Eukaryota; kingdom Metazoa; phylum Chordata; class Actinopteri; order Labriformes; family Labridae; genus Labrus; species Labrus bergylta. Next base: position 15,266,825 of record NC_089204.1, on the reverse strand, counting down.
ATTGCTCTGTACCTCCATCCTGAGGGGAGTGGGTGAGGTGAGTGTTCAGTGGGTGTGTGATGTCATGTTCTATTGAGGTTGCAATGCGTGTGATGGCCCTGTTATTGAGTTCTGTTAGGTTGGGTGTGGGGAGACCAATTATTCTGGCAGCTGTGGTTGTGATGCATGTGAGTGTGGCCTTATTTTTTACAGACAATATATTAAAGAAGCAGGTGGAGCAGTGCAGTAAGATGGGCTGGATCATGCTCTGGTATAGCAGCAGAAGGAGATGGGGGGCAACATAGAGTCATTTCAGTTTGCGGATGGCTGATGGCTTGATGGCTCTTTTTTTGGATGTCACTGGTGAGCTGTTCAAAACTGAGTTGGTTGTCTAGTGTTACTCCGAGATATTTAAAACTATTTACTATTTCCACTGCTTGGGTATTGATGAGAAGTGGGTGCTGAGGTGAGGAGGGACTGATTATCAATTATTTTGTCTTAGGGACATTGAGATGAAGATGGTTATTCTCACACCTCTGAGTGAAGTTTGTGATAGTGTTGTGGTAGTCCTGGACAGCATTGTTGTCCAATGAGCATGGCAATGATGACTGTGTCGTCTGAGTATTTGAGGTATGTGGTGGTGGGTGATGGGCTGCAGAGTGTGTACAGGAATGGGCTCAATACACATCCACCTCACTATGCTCATGAATATTGGCCTTCTTGACCTGCAGACCACAAAACGTCAGAATAGGTGACAACACATCCTCAACTATCACTCTGAACACAGGTGTGCCACAGGGGTGTGTGCTCAGTCCAGCCCTGTTCACCCATGACTGCACACTCATTCACTCCTCCAACACTATAGTAAAGTCTGCTGATGACACCACTGTAGTTGGACTTATTACAAACAACCAGGAAGCACACTATAGAGACGAGGTCAAACATCTAGTTGAGTGGTGTTCAGAAAATAATCTGGTTCTCAACACCATGAAAACAAAAGAGATAATTGCGGACTTTAGAAGAACAAAGAAGACCACAACCCCCCCGCTGCACATAAACGGTGAGAAGGTGGATATTGTGGAAAACATCAAATTCCTAGGTGTCCACACAACCAAGGAACTAACATGGTCTCTCAACACGTCCCACCTGGTAAAGAGGGCTCAACAGAGGCTTTTCTTCGGAAAGCCGGACTATCCTCCCAACTGCTGGTCAACTTCTACAGAAGCACAATAGAAAGCATCCTCTGTCAATGTGTCACGGTGTGGTACGCCAGCTGCACAGCAGAAAACCGCAAAGACTTGACTCGGAACGTAAGAACAGCACAGAGGATCACAGGAGCTGTGCTTCCAGACCTTGATGCTGTGTATGCTGGCAGCCTACAAAGGAGAGCAACTAACATCAGCAAAGACACAACACACCCAGGAAACAGACTGTTTGTCCCCCTACCTTCTGGAAAGAGGTATCGCACCATTAGAACCAGGACTAATAGACTGAGGAACAGCTTCTTCCCCCGAGCTGTAGCGTCCATCACATATATTAATATATTTGAATTTATTTTTTTATCTTATTTTTATCTCAGATTGCTGCTGGGCTGTTTGTCACCAACCAAATTCCGTTGTATCGCATACAATGACAATAAAGTGTCTTATCTTATCTTGTGGTGCTCCGTTGTTAGTGATTAGTGCAGGTGATGAGGTTGTGCCCATACGCACAGCTTGCAGCCTGTCACTGAGGAAGTTGTGAATGAGGTGGATCAGGCGAGGGGGGTGTTGAGCTGGTGTTTCTGGACCATCAGGTGCCTTTGGATAGTATTGAAAGCACTGCTGAAGTCCATGAAGAGGATTCTGACAAAGTGACCTGGGGAGTCTAGGTGCTAAAGGAGGAGGTGCAGCAGGCAGGCCACAGCTACCTCTGTGCCAGCTGTGGGGCAACAACTGGCAGAATGGTGTTCAGTAGCAGTTTCTCCAGGCACTTCATTATAATGGAGCTGAGAGCAACAGGGTAATAGTGGTTGAGTTTAGTGGGCCAGGGTTTTTTAGGTACAGGAATCATGGTTGCAGTTTTCCAGAGGGTGGGTATGGTGGCATTCCGGTAGGATTCACAGAAGAGTGTGAAGAGTACTGGATAGAGTTCGTGGGCACAGGCCTTCAGCACCCTTGCTGGGATGCCGTCAGGCCCCGGAGCCTTGCCCACCTTGCATCAGCTGAGCTGGCGCTGTACATCCTCTACCATTAAGGGGGCTAACTATTATTATTCGGTCGCAGTTACTAGATGCTACTGAAAATATTGTGATAACTAATGATAAATAATGTTAACTTTGTAAACTCAAATATGTAAATAGTTCACTGTATAAATGTTGTAAACTTATTTTTAACTTAAAAACTTAAATACATGAATTACGGTAACTAAAATATATGAATTTACTTAACTTTTTAAGCTTACTTACTCCTTTTATGTGCTGTTTGAAGACCTCTTGTATAAACTTATACCACGTTTACTTGAAATCCGAATGCGTTCATTATTTTCAGTTATTGAACCGTGTTGATAGTCAGTACAATATCACTCCTTCGTTGGGGTCCTGCTCAGTAACAAACAGCTCACTACTCACTGGCTATCTTTAAAGAAAATAGAAACATAATTTAAATTAAATAACATTTTGATGATTGAAATTAAATAATTTTATGAAACTTTAAAGGATTTAGGAACAACTCAAAACCACACTCAGGGTGCGGTCACACTGGCCATCCGTACCGTGCCCAAGCACGCTTCAACCCTAAAGTCCAGTTCGTTTTGACCAGTGTGACTGCTCCGTTTCGTGCTCAGGCACAGTACACTTCCTTGGCTTTGGCACACTCCGGAGAGGTGTGCTTCGGCACGGTACACTTCATGCACGAGCACAAGCACGCGGGTACTCAACGCTGACAGCCTTCATTATGGAGAAATCCAGAGTTTCAGAGTCTGTATCTGACTAAAATTACACAATATAAGCCACAAAGTAGCTGTCATGTTCTCTGTGTTGTTCTCCGATGTGCGGCCACGGACTCGGCTGCGCGTCTATTTTATTTTTTCATTTATTTATGGCTGTGTCTGATAAGAATGACTTAAATTAAGCCGCAAAGTCAGTAAAGTAGCTGTCATGCTCTCTGTGTTGTTCTCCGATGTGCAGACGCGGACTCAACTGCGCGTCCCTCTCTCTCGATAAACATGATGTGTTGATGAATAAGGTCAACATTCATCTCTGGTCGTCATGTTCACATGTGATTTTACTTCCTGTTTTCCTATCATGTGACTTGTCTAACCAATACATGGCATTCCACCTTTTCTTGGAAATAAACCTAATCCAATAGTGTATTATTGTACAGAACTGTACACCAGAAAATATCCTTTGTACGTATTACTTTAATACAAAATCAGTGAGTCTTTCAGGTACCCTCTTAACCCTCTGAGGTCTGGCCACTTTGAAAATCCTGTTTTGGTGTCTGAGTAACCATGGTAGGTGTGTCATCAGTTCCTAGTTTTTTCTTGTGTACGTTGTACTTTCTTGCAATTGTCCGTTTCGTATCTTTTTGCATCTGTTGTATTCCTCCGATAGAGTGCTCAACTATTCTGTGTTGTTTTGTTTTAAACAGGTTTGTGAACTTGTCCACTTGATGTATGAGTACTGCGTCTCCAATATTCACATTTGAATACTGAGCTTCTCTGCGTTCATTTGCATACAATTTTGATTTTTTATTACACAGCATGTGTCATGTACTTCCCATTATGCTGTGCGTGATGCAGAGATGTTTGGTAACTTTACCCTTATTTTTCTGTCAAAGAGAAGTTCAGCAGGGCTTTCCCCAATAGAAGTCACA